>NC_133617.1:366516643-366764143 GCF_048593235.1 Sminthopsis crassicaudata
GAATGTTCATTCAGATGATAAATGTAGTGTTGAAATGTAAAGATCGTGCTACCTACCAGTGCATCTGGTTAAGCTACATTGAAGCAAAACTAAATAGTACCAGAAGTGGGGCACACTATCATTTAAGGATGGGCAATATATCAACTTCTAGTTGTCTCATTAATCCAGCTATAATGTACTATATACAAAAATCCATAATAATGATGATGATAGAGATTGTTCAATAAGCATTTATTAAGCACCTAATATGTGCCTGACCCTGTGCTTGGTATAGGTGATTATGATGGCATGAGATTATAATAATTATCTCTAACAATGTAATGTTTTAGAGTTTGCAGGGTGCTATGTATACATTATGTCATTAGATCTTCACCACAGCCTTGTGAGGAAGCTTTATTATTTTAACCCATTTAAAGATGATAACACAGAATAACACAGCAGTTAAGTGTGTGCTATGAGTTTCCAGACCAAGTCTTCCTAACTCCAAATTCTGTCCACAGCTTGTGAAGGATCAGAGTGACCCAGAATCACTTCAGAGTAGGAAGGCAATGATTCCTGGGAAGCTCAAGGAGAAGATGGACAGTATAGGGCAGAATCCTTTAAAATCGTATCCAATTTCATAAGCAGGCACTGCTTGTATTAAGAACCCTGTCTCAACATATCATTTAAAACTACTGCCTTTCTTTCCCTCTTTTATGAATATTATTTTTCTTCCTGCCCCCACTCACCAAAATCATTCACTTCTATCACCCTTCACTTTTGAGTGTGTTTGTGGGAAATGTCTGTTCTGCAACAACTAAACAATCACACTGGAGTCCATTCAGGGCTGTGTTGCCAGGAGATCCTTTGGGATCTCATTATTGTACAGGCAATCATTGGTAGTTTTATTAGCCAGTCTTATGATTTGTGTGAGAAATTCTGTGGATTGGCAGTATTGTTCCTTGCTCTTCAAAAGATGCAGCCTGTTTAACAAGAGATGGTGGGTCACTGTAAACCCCCATCAAACACTTGGGATGGAATTCACCTCCACTAAATAAGGCAGTGAATATCTGCAGTATTTTCAGCCCCTTGCAACTATGAATTGAGCAATGAGTATTTTCTTCTTTATAAAGGAAATTCTTTATAAAAAATGAAAAAAATTACTTATAATATTACATATTGCTGAGTTTTATGTTGTTTTACTCCTCCTCTTCACCCTGTTATCCTTGTGCCATCAATGTACCAAAGAAACTTGTCCTGGTAGTGCTTGCTAGTTTAATAGTTTATTTCAGTACCTTCAAAGATTCAATCAGTCATTCATTCAACAAGCTTTTATTAATTATCTGTGAAGTTCCACACGCTGTTCAAATTTCTGAGGACACAAAGTCAAGAATGAATGGTCCCTACCAGATCTTATATTATATTCATTCATTTTGTCTGTTTCACTTGCTATAAGCCTTTTATGGCTAATATGGGAGAAAATAAGGAGGATATTTAGGAATCATAAGTATTCCTAGAATCTTAGAGTCAGAAGGAATTTTTGATATCATCTAGTGCAACCCTAATCTGAAACTTCATTGCCTTCTATAACAATCCGAGAAATTGATCATCCAAACAGGACTTCAATACTTCCAAGGATAAAAAAAAAACCCTCATAACTCTTCCTTTATACCTTCCCACACACTGAAGGCTCTATTTTGTTAGATAATGTCTTCTATATATTGAGATTAAATCTTCCCATAATTTTCTTTTTTAAAAAAAAAATCAATTTTACTGAAAATTTTTAGTTTTATATCATTTAGATTTTCCCCTAGTTTCTTCCACTTCCCAGAGATCTACCCATTTTAAAAAATATATATATTTTAAAGAAAAGGAGAAAAAGAAAAAAATGCACAAAAATGATTATAAAGAAAAAGAGGAAGAGAAAAAAAAGCAAAAAAAAATTAAAGAAAAAGATTAAGAGAAAAAATAAGCAAAGCCAATCAATATATTGGGAAAAAACCCGGCAATACTCTACACCCATTATACCTCAGCTCTATTAAGAAGAGGGAGATACTGTCTCATTTGTCTTCTTTGGAGCCAAAATTATTCTTTATAATTTTGCAGCATTAATTTGTATTGCTTTGTTCTTTCTACTTTACTTTGGATTTCAATTAATTGTTGTAATCATTTTATTGATTGCTTCACTTTGTGTCAATTCATTCAAGTCTTTCTGCACTTTTTTATCACAATTGTTTTTTCTTATATCATAGTAATAATTCCCCAAGGCAATCTATCCTATTTGGGGGGCTGCTCTTATTAGAAAGTTTTCTCAAATTTCCCCATAACTTATACCATTGTCTTAATAGGGCCCAAGAGGGGATAATTCAATTTTGAGCAATCTTATGTACCAATCAGGCCAAGAAAAGCACAAGTCACTTCCCCAGTCACAGAATTCCTTAAATTCTGCTCCCCTTTATCCCTTACCATTCCCCTCATCCCACCTCATCCAAGCAACTCTGCTAGAACCTGGGTTTGAATGATGGTACATGCATGCAACTTCAGCTCTGTAACCCTCAGTTTCTTCAGTTATAAAATGATTGATCCAATTGATTTTAAGTATCCCTTCTAGCAACTAGATGAAAAAATGTAACATCAGACAAGTAAATTATTTGGTATCACATAAACTAAAACTAAAATTTTTAAAAAGGTTATTTGGCTAAATACCAGTTTTCAGAAATAGAATTTTGCCAGACTATGTCTGTATATATGTGGGTATGTATGTATGTATGTGTGTGTGTATCTGCATGCGTGTTCACATTGTGATGAGAGTCTTACTTAGTTTTCTCTCATCTCATTTCCCCCAACATGTCATCAGCATCTGACATTTTATCCAAGGAGACTATTTTGCCAGCATTTAATGGATGAGCCTCCTAAAGTAACTGCCACTAGAGAAGCCAGTGTTACTCTTTTAGTCTGCATACTAATGGGGCTGGAAGGATGGGGGGGGAGGATGAGGATGGGGAGAGGGAGCTGTGCACGTCTCAGTGTTGCTACCTTAACGAATGTCTAGATCAGGCTGTGGTTTGTTGGATGAGGAATGTGGCTACCTTTGCAGAGGTCCATGCAGGAATAGGGTGCCCTGCAGGGCTCTTACCTTTGTTGGGGCTATATCCAGCCAGCATGTGTTTTAAGTAACCTCCAGTGAGCTCATTTTTTCACTCTCTCTCTCTGATGTAATTCCGGGAAAGAAAAGCATTCATAATATTATATTTGCTATCCCCTAACACATTCATGTCATGTAGAACCTACAATTAATGAGTAGAGCTTGGGAGGGTATGACTCATTACGGTACAGTGTTTAATTCCATTCTTTTCTGACAGGCTGATTTAATCCCTGCTTCATGAAGTCTGAACTTGAAGGTACCTAGTCTGAATAGAGCAGGTCAGGATGACTTGGACTATTGAGGGACAATCCAGCAACCTCTACTGTGGGATCTCAAAGAACCCCTTTGCACATGGTAATTGATGGCACCTCTAAGTGTTACATTAAACATTTAATTGAACAGTTAAATGTGGATTAATGAGGCCATTAATTAATACAGTGGGGAAGTCTAAAATCCTTATCTGAAGACCACAGAGAGGATGCCCCCCACCAGATCATCCCACAGATTTGCAGCTCCATCCTGCAGATTCCAAATTGTGCAGCTATGGGGAGTCCCCCATGTGGGAATTAAAAATAACAAAATAAAGCACTTGGGAAGACCACTTTAATTCAACCAACATTTATTAAACTCCTCCTGTGTGTAAACCACTGGGCTCTGAAATGAGTTAGAAGTCACAGGCAGAAGCCTGATTTGTGATTTGGGATGAATCTGTTTGTTATACAAAGGCCTTCATAAAATGGTCCCCTCCCACTGTTCCAGTTTTCTTATACTATACTCCTTCCCTCATACTATGAGTTATAATGACGCTGTCCCCACTTTGCTTCCCTTAGTGCTAGACACTCCATATCCCAGTTCCTAGCAGTTTCACAAGCTGTCCCCACCCCACCATGTGTGGAATTCTCTCCCTTTTCATCTCTGCCTACTGGCCTCTTTGGCTTTCTTAAAGACCCAGCCCAAGTTGATTTGCCTCAATGCCCTGCTTTGTAAAATAGATTGGAGGGGGAAATGGCAAACCATTCCAGTATCTTTGCCAAGAGAACCCCTTGAAATCATGAAGAGTTGGATGTGACTGAAGTGACTAAACAACAACAAAAACAGGCGTATGTGTTTAAATATATACAATATACAGAGTAAATAAGTTATTAGGGAGGGAGAAACTAGCAACTATACAAGTGAGAAAAGGTCTCTTGGAAGAAGGGGATTCTTTTAAGGGAGCTCGGGATTTTTAATGACAGAAGTTAGGAGGGAAGGCTTCACAGATATAGCAGACAGCTTTTGCAAAGGCAGAGATGAAAGATCACATGTTTTATGTGGAAGACTAAGTACTTAGGCCAGTAGAGAAATTATAACTTGGCAAATTATTACTGTAACAACCAATTATTGAATTAGGATTAAGTTTTCATTTTTTATTTAAGGACCAGCCCCTACAGGGTCAGTCTGCCAGTTTCTGAAGAGGGTATGGCTGATAGAAAAGAGTGCCCTAATCCTTGAGGAAACAGGTTATTTGGTCTTGGGCTGGACCCTACCCAACCAGGAGACCTTACTTTTTAAAGTGTAAACAGAATCTAATTCATTGACCTTAGGAAATTGCCTATGTCCTTGGACCCTCCTTTGGAGTCTAGAGTGACTTAGTTCATGAAGGAAAAAAAAAAACAATTAGAGTGGTCTGGATGGAGATGGATTCCTCTGTCCAGATTGTCCAGGCACCGAAGACGCCTAAATCCTACCCTCATCAATAATTTTCCAATCAGGGTTTTCACTTATTAGGAGCACCCCCTTTTTCTAAAGTATCCATTGTTTCCATTGGTTATTGAGAAAAACTCTGAACATCAATTTATTATTAGCCAGCTATTATTAGCTTTTTTTTTTTGACTAGGCAAAAAAAGACATTTTTTTGCTTCATTTCTTAAGTAATCTTAATCACTGAATCTGTACCACCTCAGACAAACTGAGATCTGTTAAAGACCTTAGCTTAAAAAGACTTACTGCATCCAGGGTATTTCCAGTTGTCCTGATCTGTATTTGGCCACTGGGCCCAAATGGCTCTGGAGGGGAAAGTGAGGCAGGTGACCTTGCCCTGCTCTCCCTCACTTAAATGCAATTTTTTTATATGTCATAGCATCACCTTTCTTCTATCATGGTCCTCTTCAAGAATAAAGGACAAACAAAAACAACAAAATCCCACCTTCTTTGAGAAGCTTTTTCTAACTACCATCACACACACACACACACACACACACACACACACACACACACACACACACACACACATACACACCCCTATACATATACCCATACACGTGCTTTCCCTTTATTTTTTCCAATTTATCATATATAGACATACATATGTGTATATAGCTATATCTTTTTATATATATCTTTCTACATATTTATATGGAGCTTATAGACACATGTCTATATGTACAAGCTCCCTCTAGATATAGAGGGATGAATAGGTAGGTAGATAGATAACATATAATTGTTTTCATTTGTGTCCCCACCTAAACCTGTGAGTACTTGAGAACAGGGATAGCCACTAGATTTTCTGGTACATGTTAAGCACTAAATTAATATGCATTGACTTGATTTATACTTTGGACCCCAGTTTCTTCTTCTAAAAGAATTAGTGAGTTTGGCTAAATGATTTTGAGTCAATCAATCAATCAATAAGCTTTTATTAAGCATCCTTTGTGTGTTATACATGATGCTAGGTACAAAGAATCCTCTTCCATGAAAGAGCTCATAGAAAACTGGAATATAACATGCATATATACAGGCATGTACAGTGCAACAGATATTCAAAACAGAAGGAAATCTTAATTGAGGGAGTGAAGGAAGAGGTGGCAAAGCACTGGATAGTATAAATAGGAAACAGAAAAGATCTCATTCTTTTTCAAGTGTCAAGAGACACTTGAATTGGGTTTTGAAATAAAATAGAAATTCCAAGTCAGAGGTAAGGATAAAACGCATTCTACTATGAGGGATAGCAAGCAGAATTTGTT
Organism: Sminthopsis crassicaudata; assembly: GCF_048593235.1. Lineage (NCBI taxonomy): Eukaryota > Metazoa > Chordata > Mammalia > Dasyuromorphia > Dasyuridae > Sminthopsis > Sminthopsis crassicaudata. Next base: position 366,522,770 of record NC_133617.1, read on the forward strand.
GTGAGAGGAACTTTGCATCATGTTTGAGAAGCTTCAGGAACACTGATATGGCTGCCCCAGAATTGTGGAGGAGATAATATATAATGAAGGTGGAAAAGTGAGTTGAGTCCAGTTCATAAAGAGCACCAAGCTCAGTAACGTGCACATAGCACATGCCTAAGAAATATTTTTTAAATGAGTAAATGGTTCCTATGTTTTAGATATCTCCCCAATGTCTGGACTCTTAATCCTATTTAGAAAATGTTAGGAACTTTAGCTATGACCTAGTCTAGTTTCCTTTTATAGGTTGAAGCATTAAAAGGAAGTGACTTAGGTTATAGTTTATAGCCCAACGTCACAATGCTAGTAGGAGTTGGGAGGAGAAACCAGATATCCTAATCAGCAAAGTGTTCATCATTAATTTTGTGTCTTTGGGTCCCTGACTCTGCCATGCCCTGGTTTCCTTTTTCTGAGTCCTCTAATGAGGTCCCAGAATTCCCATTAAATTTGGTAAGTGGATATAAACTGGACCTTGGGCTTTTCATGACCCAAAACTTCAACATGAGTAATCAGCATGACATAACAGCCAAAAAACTAATTGGATTTTAGACTGCATTAGTAGAAGTATGATGTTCAAAATGAAGGATGTAATAATCCAGTGGCTTTTCTGTTCTGGTCAGAGTATAACTGTAATAGTATGTTCAGTCCAGGGTGCCATATTTAAGGATTTTGACATGTTGGAATCCTTTCAGAGGAAGGTATCCAAGAAGGCAAGGAGACTTGAAGCCTTGTCATGGTAAGATTGCTTAGGAAAGTTTAACTTAGAAAAGATTTAGAACGGACATGCTAGTGATCTTAAGATTTTGAGGGAGTGCCATGTAAATTAGGGAAGGTGACTTAAGTTGATTAGCCCTGAAAGGTCAAATTAGGACCAATAGAAGTTACAGAGAAGCAGTTTTCAAGAATTTCCTAACAATTCAAGCTGATCAGAAGTGAAATGGGCTGCTCTTCACAAGTAATATGTTCATCATCACTGGAAGTGTTTAGACAGAAAATGACTACTTGCCATAGAGTATTTCATCTATTTGCTAATGTCTCACATTTGTCCTTATGTCTGATGCACATGCTTATATGGTATATTCCCCAATTAGATTATAAACTCTTGAGGGCAAAGCCTGTGTCTTGATTTGCTTTTCTTTGCCCAGAATCTTGCACAGGACCCCATATGTTTCAAATTATTTGTTGAATCATATTATTGACAGAATTATTTAGGTAGTGATAGAATTTAGAAAGACTATGAATCTAGGAATAACCCTGCACTTTCCCCCATTAGATTGGAAGTTCCTTGAGGACTGGGACTGTCCTTTTTTTGCATCTCCAGTGTCTGGCACATAGTAGGCACTTAAATATTGACTGCTTCATAGAAAACAAGTAAAAAAACACCCAAGTCTTTATTGTTCCCCTTCTATATCCACGGTGTATCTATTTCTTGCCCATTTCTTCAAGAAACAAATCATAGTGATCAACTATGATAGCTCTTCTCAGCAATGCAGTGATCCAAGACAGTTCCAATAGACTAGGGATGGAAAATGCCATTCACATACCGAGAAAGAACTATGAAGATTGACTGTGGATTCAAGCATGGTATTTTCACCTTTTTTGTTTGCATTTTCTTTATCATGTTTTTTTTCCCTTTTATTCTGGTTTTTCTTGCACATCATGACAAATGTGGAAATATGTTAACATTATTGTATATGTATAATCCATATCAGAGGGGGAAAAGGGGAGAGACAGGATAAAAAATTTTGGAACACAAAATCTTACAAAAATGAATATTAATTATGTATATATATGCATATATATATGTGTGTGGAAAAACAAAATACTATTGAGAAAAAGAAAGAAAAAAAAAGAAATCATAGGCACTATCTCCCTCACAGGGCTTTGGGAAACACCTGGTAAGACTTAAAGTGCTAGACAAACATAAGGTACTGTTACTGTCATTAACTCATTTTCCTTTTCCATAAAACTTTCCATAATCATTCAGCATTACAGCATGTTCTTTCTGAGCTAAATTGTCTGAACTACATCTGAATGTAGGAGACAGCTAAATGGTTCAAAGGATAGAGTGCTGGGTGTGGAGTCAGAGAGAACTGAGTTCAAATCTAGTCACAAACAGTTAACTAGCAGAGTGACCTCAGTTAACTTCTGCCTGCCTCAGTGTTCTCAATTGTAAAATGGGGATAATAATAGAACCTGTCTCCCAGGGTCTTTGTGAAGATCAACTGAGATAGCTATGCAAATGAATCCCAGAAGGTGATACTAGAGAAACAGCGTTGGGTATGGAGTCAGAAATTCCAGTGATGCTCCTGATAGCAATTACTAGGATGATGTTGGGCAAGTTAAACTCTTTGAGCCTCAGTTTCCTTCTATGTAAAATGAGGGAGTTGAACTACATGGTCTTTAAGGGTCCCTTCCAACTCCAAAGCTCTGATTTTATGATCATCTCTCTCTTAAGCCCCAAACCAGCAGCCAAAATAGGTGAATGTAGCTGTTGTCTACTAGACATCTTCACTTGGATGTCCTGTAGCTATCTCATCAGCAACATGCCCAAAATGGAATTGATGATCTTTTCCTTAAACACATTCTTCTTTCAAATTTTCCTGTTTCTTTTTGTCACCTCCAATTCTCCTGCTACCTCCTATCACCCATCTTTGAGACTTTGAAATCACCCTCTACCCTTTCTCCCTGGTCCCCATAGATGTAATCATATATTGTCTTTTTCACAACCTGTCTTGTATCTGCCTCTTTTCTTCACTTACATGATGCACACCCTCATCCAGGACCTTGTCATTGTTCCCTGGGCTTGCAAAAACCTCTTAAATGAACTCACCATATGCTGAAAATGATCCATGTATGTATTTTGAAAATAAACAGCTTTAATTAAAAATATAAATGAACTCACCTTTTCTGAACTCTTTCTTCTCTAGTCCATCCTTCACAGGGACATCAAAATAACCTTTCTCAAATACCATGCCAGTCATAGAAAGCCTTCTGTGGCTCCAGTGGCAATAAGGTTATAGGGCAAATACCTCATCTTTGCATTAAATCCCTTCCTAGTCTGGGTCCATCCTACTTTCCCAGACTCATTTCACATTACCCCTCTTCCTGTGACCTGTGTTTCAACCAAACTGGCTTCCATTTCCTATTTTTATACTTCCTCCAATTTTCTTATATTTCTTGTATTAACTTCACATTTCTTACTCCTTCTTAAAGGCAAAGATTGTGGGAGGAGGGGAGGTGTTGTTTTTATTTGTCTCTTTGTACTTCCTTCCAGTACCTACCAGCTTTCTTTCACCTAGCAGGTGCTTAATCAATTCTTGTTGGATTAACAAAATTGGAAGTGTGACATTAGGTAGAGTACCCACACAGATGAGATTCTGGTTCTTCTGAAACGGTGAAATGTGGGAATGTCTTCTTTCCTCAATTAGCTTATAAACTCCATAACAACTGGGGCCGGTGAGATACTTTTTGTAACTAGATCTCAGTTTTTAATTAAAATTCATTTGAATTCATTAAATATTTATTAAGCGCTTACTATCTGCTTCACTGTGTGAAGCACTGAGGAGACAAAAAATAGGCAAAAGACAATAGCTGCCCTCCAAGAGCTTACAATCAAATGGGGGAGACCACAAAAATATACAAAGCAAGATTCATTAGTAAAAAAAAATATTGGAAAGCAAGGTTTTGCAAGGGTGAATATTGAAAATTATCTTTGCATGTATTTTGAAAAATAAAAAGCTATTTTATACACACACACACACAGAGACAGACAGAGAGAGAGAGAGAGAGAGAGAGAGAGAGAGAGAGAGAGAGAGAGAAAGAGAGAGAGAGAGATTCAGAGAGAGAGAGATTCAGAGAGAGAGAGAGAGAGATTCAGAGAGAGAGAGATTCAGAGAGAGAGAGAGAGAGATTCAGAGAGAGAGAGAGAGAGATTCAGAGAGAGAGAGAGAGACAGAGAGAGAGAGAGAGACAGAGAGAGAGAGAGAGAGACAGAGAGAGAGAGAGAGACAGAGAGAGAGACAGACAGACAGAGAGAGAGGGGGGGGGGGTTAATAACTAGCAGAGGGAATGCACTGGAATGAAGGTGGGTTGGGAAGGCTTCCTATAGAAGGTGAGATATTAGTTGAGATTTAAAGGGAACCAGGAAGGGCAGTGCCAAGAGCACAGGAAGGAGAATGTACCAGACATGGGAGACAACCAGAGAAAATGCCTGAAGCCAAGAAATGGAATAGACAGAAGAACCTTTATGATAAGGGTCTGAACTAAGACAAAGACCTTGGCATGGAAATGGGTATGAAAAAGAAGAGAAGATTGTGAGATTTAGAAAGGTGACTAGAATCTCATCCCTAAGGGGACAGGTTTTGCCAAGGGATTTTGTAAATTGAAAAAGCTGTTTCTTACATGGGCTGAATTTTTTTTCCCTCTGGGGAATCACTGTCTGTGTAATGTATATCCCTGTAGCTATATTTAACCATTGGAGAACCTAAGTTCTTTGTTAACCATCTAACAATTCATAGAATTAACACTTAAGTATAGCTAGGAAAGGGGAAGAAAGAAATGACCCATGTCCTCTTGCTAATGATTTCAAATGTTCGACCTCTGGCCCCACTGGGTTTAGACATTTAGCCCAAAGAAGTGGATTGATCACCTGGGGGAAAGGGACTATTGTAGGGGTCTAACATCTGCTTTGGTAATCTCCCCTGTTCCTGAGAGAATTTTTGGAGACTTGAGCTAGGGCCCAGCTTTGCTATCCTGGCTTACTTAGGTTTCTCTGGCAAAAAACAATTTTTTTCTCCTCTTGGAACTGGAAGTAAAGCAAGGCATAATCCTAGAAGATTTTTATATGTTTCTAGTTCATTGGGACCATGAGTTACCAGTATATATCACAGGCCAAATTGTTGGATGATCCTAGGATCCACAATTGGATGTATGAGGTATACTAGGAAGCTCTTCATTTTTATCATTATCATCATCATCAGTATTTATTGAGCATCTATTATATACTGAGTTCTGGGCAAGGTATTATATCTGGGATGATAGAATGTTGAAGGAGACAAGGTCATTATTCTTGAGGCTCTTGACAACTTCTTTAGGTAAAATTGTTAACACTGTGTCCAACCCATAGACAATCTTAATTGGTACCTGCAATAAATTTCCAGAATACTTACTTATTGGTTTTTTCTTAATAATTGTTTTTTTTATTTTCAAAATACATGCAAAGGTAGTTTTCAACATTCACCCTTGCAAAACCTTGCATTCCAAATTTTTCTTTTTTCCTTCCCCCTATACTCTATACCATACGAGAGCCTAAATAGCAAGTAATCCAATATAAGTTAAACGTGTGCAATTCTTCTAAACATATTTCCACATTGATCATGCTGCACAAGGAAAATTAGATCAAACAGGGAAAAAAGCAAGCAAGAAAAAAAAAAAAAAAAAACAAAACAAGCGAACTATTGTTGTTCTTGCTGGAAACAAGGTAAATATGTCCAAAGACACAGAACAGGAAACATAGGACCAGAGACCTAGAAATGATCCAGTCTAACTCCTTCATTTTAAGCACAAAGAAACTGAGGCAGGTTACTTGCTCAATGTTATACAGGTAGTTATCAGAGGTGGAATTTGAACACACGTTCTCTCACTTAAGGGATTCTTTCCACTATCTAGTGAAGCTTCCTCTTTATACTTAATGCTCCATGAATGTACCAAATGCTATGGTCATGGGTAAAGAAGTCTTACCAGGAAATTCTTTAGACTAATCTATAGTTCTAGATGGGACTTCATAGAAGTCAACTATTCCTGTATCTGCCTGCGATTAAGCTGATTTGGATAAAATATTTTGTTTATTTGTTCATTACTTTTGGATAAGCATCATGGGAATTTGGTGTGGTCCTTCCAACTCTGAGAACTTGTGTTGCTGTCTATCTTTCCTTATTCTTAGAGGCATCTATAGAGGTACAATAGGTAGAATGCTGAGCTCAGAGTTAGTAAGACCTGAAATCATGGTCTCAGATTCTTATTACCTATGGGACCTTGAGCAAATCACTTCATTATTGTTTGTCTCAATTTCCTCAACTGCAAAATGGGGACAATAATGGCACCTACCTTATTTGAGGATCAATGAAATGAATGATATTTAGAAAAAAATCTTAGCACAGAGTCTAGCACATACTTGGCATTATCTAAATACTTCTTTTTTCTTCCCCTTATTCAGCTTCTCTCTTTTTTTTTAACCTACTCTTGTCCCCTTTCTTCTCTTCTCTTCTTCTCATTTGCCTATTTTAAAAATATTTGAAAATATTCCTTCAAGTTGGGAATAGCAAGAAGTGTAAGATCATGTCCCTAGCCCAGGGAACTGACAATTCACCTATTCTAAAACTACCATTATCCCTTCCACATCACAAGGGTTATGGGGTATGACACCCCACAGACCATCTCCACTTTACAAAGTCCACATAAAAAAATTTTGGCCCTCTCTTCACTCTTCATAGTATAAAAGAAGTCTGAATTATTATGGTAATAAAAGATAACATGTTGAAATCATACAATAGCAGACATATTTTTAATGCATTTCTGAGTTTCTAAACTTTTTCTGTGTTCTCTACTGGCCTTCACACATTGTTTGTTGTTTCTGTAAAAGTCTCAAAAATTCATGTTTAATTTCTCATGTTGACCCATAATATATTGAAACAGCAATGGGGAGAGTTGTGAAATAGAAGGGATTAACTATAGTTTGATTTCAAATGAATGACAATGGTAATAAATGCTCTTGTTGTTCTTGCTCAGTCATGTCTGAATCTTCATTAGCCTGTCCCCATATAACTGTCCACAGTGTTTTCCCTGGCAAGGATGCTGGAGTGGTTTACCATGCCCTTCTCTAGTGGCAGAGGATGACTTGTCCAGGCTCACATAGTTAATAAGTACCTGAGGCTGCATTTGAACTCAGATTTTCCTGACTCCATATTCAGCACTCTACCCACTGCACCTCCTAGCTGTCTCTGGTACATGCTCTGGTCTATGGCATTAGAATAGGAAGAGAATTCACTGGGTTATAGTAGTCTCTGTAAATGACCCCTTGACTTTGATATTAGGTCTTAGTGCTGTCCTGTGAAGGGGCCAGTCAGAAGAGACCCTACTAAGCACAGGCTATCAAGAAGCCAGATGGAGTCAGGCTTAGGGTACAAATCATCACAAAGGTCATGGTGGGCTACAGGAGCCAGATAGCCCTTCATAAAGGAGGAGGAGTTTGATAATCTGAGGAGGCCTATTCTATGCAAGAGGCATTGGGTTTATTCTGGGGCACGTTATGGGACCAATGGGGACCAACTGCAAGAGTCAGTGAATTAACTAACAGATTGGCGTGCATCTAGACAGTGAGATCTACCCTCCTTTTTGAGACTTCTTCTGAGGCTCCTGGCTCTCAGTCCCGGTATTCTTTCTACTATGTCAAGTTGTCTCTAACAACAAAACAAAACAAAACAAAGAAACAAAAAACCCCATAACTTCCCACAAATGGAATAAATGAACAATTAAAGTCCATTTTTAAAAATAGTAATTTATGATTACAAAATGTTCTCAGTTAACTTTTACACAGTTTATAAGGACAGATTTTATTGTACAAGGATTATTATTCCCATTTTAAAGACAAGGAAAAGTAAGAGTGGGGAAAGAAACTTTAACGATTTGCCCAAGTACATATTTAATTGTTAGAATTACAAGGTGAGAACTCAGGTTGTCTGGACAGTTCTCTGGCTCAGAATTCACACCTTTGGTTCGGGCCTTTGAAGGAGTTTACACTTTTGATCTCTGAGGTAGAATTTACATGTTTAAAAGAAGTTTGCACCTTAAGAAGCCTGGGTTAAAGAAGCCTTTAAGCCCTGAGTTCTCACATGCCCCTTTAAAAGGAGCAAGTTCATTGGTTGAAGTATTTTCTCACAAGCCCCGTTGAGTTCTCACTACAATCTCTTCAAGGATAAAAGAGACAACATTGGGCCAGAGGAGGAGTCTACTCTAGGTCAGATATGGGAGGGCTCTCTACAGGAAGAAGAGTCTGGCCGGGAGATTGAGTGGAGACAGCAGATCTCCTCCCAGAGAGCCATAGGCAGTTTCTGGAGACAACAGAACATTACATTTAATGAATGATTAAAATCTCAAGTTTTCTGATGGTAGATGTCTCCTCTCTCTCTCTCTCTCTCTCTCTCTCTCTCTCTCTCTCTCTCTCTCTCTCTCTCTCTCTCTCTCTCTCTCTCCGTCTCTCTCTCTCTTTCTCTCTCTCTCTCTCTCTCTCTCTCTCTCTCTCATCTCTCTCTCTCTCTCTCTCTCTCTCTTTCTCTCTCTCTCTCTCTCTCTCTCTCTCTCTCTCTCTCTCTCTCTCCTCTCTCTCTCTCTCTCTCTCTCTCTCTCTCTCTCTCTGTCCTCTCCCTCCCCTCTCTCCCTCCTCTCTGCTCCCTCCTTCTTCCTCCTCCCTCTCTTACTCTCCCCATATGTCTGTCTCTCTGTTTCTCCTTTTTCTATTTCTGTCTGTCTCTGTCTCCTTTTTCTATGTCTCACTCTCTGTATATGTGTGTGTGTGTGTGTGTACTTTTTCTGCTCCACCGTTTATTTCTAAATATTAAAATTGAAGACACAAAATTTCATGGATATCTAGACATTGCAATAATGTCACCACATGTCTTTTGCTGTGGCTTACTGTCTGAGTTATGGAAGTCAGAAGGCAAGGGGGATGATCTGGGTAACCTCAAGGTACTTTATAATCCTTTGATTCAAAGGTCTTTGAGGAATGATGATCCATTTGATAATACTGGGGTCAAAACCTGTGGATTCCAGGAGTAAAGAAATTGCCTCTTAAGCCTGGAATTGTACCTTCATCTGATCTGGGTTGGTCCAGATTTTTATCTCAGACATGATATTCCTGGTCATTTCCCACTGTGCTTTTTGTTCAGTCCAATTAAGTGGTTGGTGTGAATGAAAAAGTGAATGGTGAATCATTTAATAAAGAATTAGAAGTGGGCTAGATTTGGAATAAGGGTGGATAGTCATAGATAAGTGACCTGGAACAAGTTATTGTTTCTAAGTTTTGATTTTTTTTTAATTTATAAAATGGAAAAGATGCTTTAGATGACCTTTTAGGCTCCTACTTACTCTTAACATTCTATAATTTAATAAGATTTTTATTTTTGTATTTCCTCTTGCCTAGCATACTGGAAGGGATAGGTCTTCTAGAAAGTCTGACTTTTTCCCCTCCAGCAGATGGAAAAAGCAGGACTTGATTCCCCAACTTCCAAATTCTGCATTTTTTCCTTTTCCTCCTCCTCTTTCTCTTCCTCTACCTCAGTGGCATGCACTTCTTCCTCTTCATCAGTTCCCAATTCTCTCCTATTATTTTCTTTAAGCTAGATCAGTCCTTGGGGGAGGGAAAGGGCAGTAAACCCTGCCTCAGATCTTTCATTCACACTTAGTTGCCAACATCTGGAATCAACTTAGCCCAGTTAAACTAAGGGGGAATCAGGATAGACATCTCAAACTTTCAGGGCCTTTGGTCTCTCATCTATAAAATAGGGATAGTAATATTTGCACTATATACCTTTCTTTTTTTATACTTTCTTTTTTAATTAATTTTATAATTATAACTTTTTTTTTGACAGTACATATGCATGGGTAATGTTTTACAACATTATCCCTTGCACTCACTTCTGTTCCGAATTTTCCCCTCCTTTCCTCCACCCTCTCCCCTAGATAGCAGGCAGTCCCATACATGTTAAATATGTTATAGTACTATATACCTTTCAATTTGGGGGAAAAAGCTTTGTAAATTCAAAAGTGCTACATAAAATTGAGCTATGATCAGTGTTATCAATCTTAGACAATTATAACCTTTTCCCTTCCAGATATATAGTCTTGTCAACAGAGATCAAATCCCCAAGTTAAATCTACAATTCAGTTCAACAAACAATGCGGCCAACACTTATCAAGGTCCACACCTGCAACTACTGAGTGATAAATAGGACTTTGTCTCAGATAACATAGTGAAAGTTTAAGGGGGAACATGTATCCTGTGTGTGGCAAACAGTCTCTTTTCATGATCCCTTGGAAGTAATAAAACCATACCTGAGCCACCAATCCTACAGTTTCATCACTGTGTCATCCTTCTATCAGGCCTTGCCTTCTCCATCTGCTAAAGGGTGAAATGTCAGACTTTGGGGAAATGTCACTTCCTCTTCCAGAGTCCATGTACCCATGATTTGACTTTCTGCTCTTTATTCACCTTCTTCCAACTGAATTTGGTACTAGCACAGTTTTAGCTTGTTATTACCTTGCAAAGATCTATTTTGTATAAAGTACTCTGTAGAACAAGAAGTCCCTTCAGGGGAAGCCATGGTAGAAATAGGAACACTTCTTAGAATGTGTCATCACTCATGGTCCACCTTCCCTACTTATCTGTGGACACTGGAGATATGAAGGATTTTTTTTTAATGATTGGATTCTACCCTGAAGGAACTTACAATCCTATTAGAAGAAAGCAATATGCTTCCAAATGGATGCTTGCAACAATAGGTTTATAGCCTAAAGAAAATAGGAAAGGGCACTGGAGAGGTATGGTAAGCTTCCAAGGAGATATAACACTAAAGTTCAGCCTTCAAGGATTCAGGAAAGTAGAGACGAAGATGTAGAGCACTTCAGGCACAGGGAATAGCTTGCTCTAATACTAAAAGGCAAGAGATGGAGTACCCAATTCAAGGGATGGCTAATAGTCCAGTTTATCTGGAAATGGTGTGATTTCTGGCATTAGCCAGAGTAGAAAAGAACTTTTGGAGTGATAGGATTTAAAAGAAGTACCCTGATAAGTTATTTCACTAGGACATTATGAGCTAACATAGTTTCTCTCTTCCCACCCCAATTTATAGGATATTGGAATTATCAAATGGTTACCCAGTGAAAGAAAGGACTCTAAAGTTTCATTAATCCTTGTGTCTTCCTCACTCCTCCCCCCATTCTCACAAATCATTTCTATTTCCAGATTTCTAAACAGGAATTTGGAACAGTCTTAGTTCAGACATTCTGAACTTTATTACTTAACTGGGGCTCTTTTATACCTGCAGAATTCCATTCTAAGCTGCTCCATGTTAGGAATTATAATTTTGCATTACTCCAGATCCACATTAAAGCCACACATCCTTAGATGAAATTAAGTTCCCATCCTCAAGGGAATGTTTTTGACAAGGATCCAAAGTAATGAATGGAGTACTCTCATATGCTTCATTTGTATTGTACTAAAAAAATGGATTAAAAAATAAATTGGGTGAATATTTAAATGTCCTAGAGACCCTAAAGAGGTCAAAGTAACAGTTGTCTTGGACACTGTCCTCATCTTTAAACAGTTCATCCTAAAAATGTGAGTCCCTGTAATAGTAGTAACAGCAATTATATGCTCAGGTTCTCTGACTGCAAATCCAGTAATAACAATAGCAATAATAATAACATTCATGTAGTGTTTTAAAGTTTCCAAAGCATTTCACTATCTTAATTTTGTATTATGTATATGTTGTATATCCCCAGTAAAACTTCTTAAATCCAAGTATTATGTTTTTGATGTTTTTTGCTTTGTCTTTGCATTCCAGAACCAAATGCAAATATATATTGTTGCTACTGTATGTAGGAATATATCTACCCCTCCTAGCTGTGTGACCCTGGGCAAGTCACTTAACTTCAATTGCCTCAGGAGAAAAAAGGAATATATCTACCTAAGATCAATGGGAGTAATTGGAATTGAAGATTCTCCTGTATTTGCTGTGTATATAGGTGGACCCATTGATCCTCTTTCCTCTCCTCTCCTTTCCTTTCCTTCCTTCTTTTCTTCCTTTCCTTCCTTTTTTTCTTCCTTTCCTTCCTTTTTTTCTTCTTCCTTCCTTCCTTTCTTTCTTTCTTTCTTTCTTTCTTTCTTTCTTTCTTTCTTTCTTTCTTTCTTTCTTTCTTTCTTTCTTTCTTTCTTTCTTTCTTTCTTTCTTTCTTTCTTTCTTTCTTTCTTTCTTTCTTTCTTTCTTTCTTTCTTTCTTTCTTTCTTTCTTTCTTTCTTTCTTTCTTTCTTTCTTTCTTTTTTAACCAATCCAATACTATTCCCTCTGTCACACCTCAGAAAAACTCTCTTGTTCCTGCTCCTAAAACTTTGATCTGGGATCAAGAGATGAGTATACTTACAAGCCTGGGAATACACCATCTTTCTTTCCTCTGATACCAAACCCTAAGTTATCCTTTTATCAATTTAATCTCTCTCTTATCAATGTTATCTTGTTAATTAATGTTATCAATTTAATCTCCCTGAGCTGTGGACAATATTCCTGATCCTACCTAGATAATAACTACCTCCTCTAGAATGCTGCAACTAGCACAAGGCTTCTTTTTAATATATATACACATATAGTCACATTCCCATGCACACACACACCCATATATACACACACATAAACATATGTTCCTACAATAACTTTGTGCTATTATCATTATTTCTATTTTACAGACGAGGAAATCGAGACAGGCAGATTCCATGATTAGCTCAAGATCATGTATCTAGTGTGGCAGGATTCAAACACAGGTTTTCCAAATTTCACTATCTAACTCTCCATCTTCTTAGCAAGTTACTTCCTGTAGTAAAGTTTAGAAAAAACCCAATAATGATCGACATATTATAACACCCATAGCTATTGGTATATACAATAAAATAGAGTGCTAGGCTTGGAGTTAGAAGACAAGTTTGATTTCTGGACAAATCACTTCACCTTTCCCTGTTTCAATTTCCTCATCTGTAAAATAAGGATAATTATAATACTCTCTTCATAAGGTTGATTCAAAAGAATCAAATAAAAAAAATGTAAAGGTACTTTGCAAATCTTAAAACACTACATAAATGTTAACTGTTATTATTATTCCATATCTATAATCCTCCCAACTTCTGCAAATAAGAAAAGGAGACACACTTGAACAGATAATATTTAGTTGGCAGTTTTCATGAGAAGAGTAAAATAGGTTTCCCCAAAGTTAGATTACAGCTAGAGAAGAGTATTGTGACATTTTTATCATCAGGTTAGATACAAATTCCATGTTACTGAATATTAAATAGCCTATGATCAAAAAGCTAGATGCTTTCAGTGTCTTCAAATCATATGATTTAGTTTGGTAAGTATTGAAATGCTTAGTTAGTTTGTAGTGAATTGATGTATATGTGTGTATATCTATTTATGTTTCTAATTTTGAATATGTACTTTTATTATTGACTTTGTTCCTAACTTGGGTCTCGATAACTTGTTTTTTAAAACATTTGGGTGACTCTTTTAATGTAATTAATTTTCTTTACAATCTTATATATTTTATTTCATGCATTTAAAAACTTGATCTTGAGAGAGGTTCAAAGATTTCACTAGACTGACAGAGAGATCTGTGACTCATAAAAAAGGTTAGGAATTTCTGTCTTAAAGCATTTATGTCATCAAATATTTAATAGCTTTTGGCCAATCTGGTGATAAAGGCAGCTAGATGATACAATGGAATCCTGGGCCTGGAGTCTTCCTGAGTTCAAATGTGGCCTCAGACTCTTACCAGCTGTGTGACTCTGGGCAAATCACTTAACCCTGTTTCCCTTAGTTTCCTTATCTGTAAAATACATTGGAGAAGGAAGTGGTAAAGCACTTCAGTCTCTTTGCCAAGAAAATGGGGTCATGAAAAATCAGACATGACTGAAAAATGACCGAACAACAGTAGCAATCTAGTGATGATCTACTTTAAACTTAACAAGACTGGTCCTCAGGAAAAATACCAAGTGCCATTACTGGGCCTTCATTTAATCTTTTTTCAGTTTGGCAGGATCCACCAGACAGTGGCCTAGACATTGGTAGCCCCTGGTCATTTGCTATGCTATCTCATCAATAAAGTAAGGCTTTTGTAGAGAGCTTATGCATATTCTTGGGATGATAGACACTGAGCTGGAAGAAATCTTATAAGTTATTTAGACTTGATCCTCTCATTTTACAGAAAGTGAAGCTGAGGCCTTGAGTAATACTTACCCTAGATCCCACCAGTAGGACATGAGAGTGGTTGGATTTGAACTCAAATTTGTGACTATCCAACCACTTCTTCCCACTAAAACACAATGACAACCTCTTTTGATATTTCATATAGTTGTTATTTCATTCAGTCAATCAAAAAATCATTTTTTATATTCCTACTATGTGCCAAGTACCGTGCTAGGTGCTGGAGATAGTGAGACACTCCTTGTCCTCAAGGAGACAATATATTATAAGAGGAGGTCTGAGAGATGAGGAAATACAGGATTTAAGCAAAATAAATATACAATTATTTGGAATGGGACTAACAAGTAGGGGAATCAAGAAGGGTCTTTTTTTTTTTTTTTTTTTTGAGTAGATCCATTTCATTTATTTATTTATTTATTTTTATTTATTCATTTTTCCAAATTATCCCCTCCCTCCCTCCCCCCGATGACAGGTAATCCCATACATTTTACATGTGTTACAATATAACCTAGATACAATATATGTGTGTAAATACCATTTTCTTGTTGCACATTAATTATTAGCTTCCGAAGGTATAAGTAACCTGGGTAGATAGACAGTAGTGCTAACAATTTACATTCACTTCCCAGTGTTCCTTCTCTGGGTGTAGTTATTTCTGTCCATCATTGATCAACTGGAAGTGAGTTGGATCTTCTTTATGTTGAAGATTTCCACTTCCATCAGAATACATCCTCATACAGTATTGTTGTTGAAGTGTATAGTGATCTTCTGGTTCTGCTCATTTCACTCAGCATCAGTTGATGTAAGTCTCTCCAAGCCTCTCTGTATTCCTCCTGCTGGTCATTTCTTACAGAGCAATAATATTCCATAACCTTCATATACCATAATTTACCCAACCATTCTCCAATTGGTGGACATCCATTCGTCTTCCAGTTTCTAGCTACAACAAAAAGAGCTGCCACAAACATTTTGGCACATACAGGTCCCTTTCCGCTCTTTAGTATTTCTTTGGGATATAATCCTAATAACAGCAATGCTGGGTCAAAGGGTATGCACAGTTTGATAACTTTTTGGGCATAGTTCCAAATTGCTCTCCAGAATGGCTGGATTCTTTCACAACTCCACCAGCAATGTATCAGTGTCCCAGTTTTCCCACATCCCCTCCAACATTCATCATTATTTGTTCCTGTCATCTTAGCCAATCTGACAGGTGTGTGGTGGTATCTCAGAGTTGTCTTAATTTGCATTTCTCTGATCAGTAATGATTTGGAACACTCTTTCATATGAGTGAAAATAGTTTCAATTTCATCATCTGAGAATTATCTGTTCATATCCCTTGACCATTTATCAATTGGAGAATGGTTTGGTTTCCTATAAATCAGGGTCAGTTCTCTATATATTTTGGAAATGAGACCTTTGTCAGAACCTTTAACTTTAAAAATATTTTCCCAATTTGTTACTTCCCTTCTAATCTTGTTTGCATTAGTATTGTTTGTACAAAAACTTTTTAGTTTGATGTAATCAAAATCTTCTATTTTGTGATCAATAATGATCTCTAGTTCTCCTCTGGTCATAAATTCCTTCCTCCTCCACAGGTCTGAGAGGTAGACTGTTCCTCTAATCTATTTATTATCTCATTCTTTATGCCTAAATCATGGACCCATTTTGATCTTATCTTGGTATATGGTGTTAAGTGTGGATCCATATCTAATTTCTGCCATACTAATTTCCAGTTTTCCCAACAATTTTTTTCTGAATAAAGAATTTTTATCCCTAATGTTGGCATCTTTGGGTTTGTCAAAGATTAGATTGCTATAGATGTACCCTTTTTTGTCCTTTGTATCTAATCTGTTCCACCGATCTACCGGTCTATTTCTTAGCCAATACCAAATGGTTTTGGTGACTGCTGCTATATAATACTGCTTTAGATCAGGTACACTTAGACCACCTTCCTCTGAGTTTTTTTTCATTAGTTCCCTTGCAATTCTCGACCTTTTATTCAAGAAGGGTCTTTTGATGGAACTGCCTCTTGAGCTAGGCTACGTTTAAAGAGATGATAATAAAGAAGGACAGAATTCCAGACATTTCAAAGGACTACAAAACTGCATGGTCTTTGATCCAGCAGTAATATTACTGGATTTGTTTCCTAAAGAGATCAAAATAAAAGGAAAAGGACCCATGTAAAAATATTTGTAGTAATTCTTTTTGCAGTGACAAAGAGCTGAGAATTGAGGGAATACTCATCAATTGAAGAATGGCTCAACAAATTCTGGTACATGATTGTGATGGAATTCTGTCATTCTACAAGAAATGATGAGCGGGATGATTTCAGAAAAACTGGGAAGATTTATATGAACTGATGCAAAGTGACATTTGTCAGAACTAGGAGATTATTGTACACAGTAATAATATTGTAATGATAATCAACTGTGAAACAATTAGCTACTCTGATCTATACAATGATCTAAAACAATTCCAAAGGACTCATGAAGGAAAATACTATCTACTTCCAAAAGACAATACAAGTAATGAACTCTTGAATGCAGATTGAAGCATATTTTGTCAGTTTATTTTTCTTTTGTAAAATTCCTTACGTGGCAATATATTTTGTGTTACTTCACAGGTATAATGGGTGTTATACCACTTGCCTTCTTAATGGGGAAAGGAAGATATAGAAGGGAGGGAGAGAATTTAGAACTCAAAATACTAAAAAATTAATGATTAATTTTTTTACTAAAAAAGAAATATTATGTAAAAAAGGAATATTTCCAAGTATATCCCTGCAAAGACACAGAGAAGGAAGACAGGATGTCTCACATGGTGAACACTGTGTAGGGTTAGAGCACTTAGTGCCTGAGAAAAAGTCATGTATATTAAGTCTAAAAAGGTAGGCTAGAACCAAATTGTGAAGGACTTTAAATGCCAAACAGAGGACGTTATTTTTTATCTTAAAAACAGTAGAGAACCATCGAAACTTCTTAGGGAAAGGAATGACATAGGTAGGTCTGCACTTTAGGAATATCAATTTAGCAACTATATGGAACATGGATAGTAGAAAGAAAAAATTTGGATGCAGGGAGACCAATTATGAGACTTTTGCAGAATTGCTGGCAAGTTTGTGATGAGAGTCTGGACCAGGAACAGAATTATAACTTACATGATAGCATGGACCAGAATAGTAATCCAAATTCAGACTTTCATTTTGACACTATATAGTTCAGTATTTTAATCATAGTAATACTAATGGAAAGATGAATGTTGTGAACTAAGATTCATCAATAAATTGGTGGACCCATGAATTTATAATACAATTTTAATCAAATATATGTACACATAATATACATCTATGTGTACACAACACACATATACACACACTAGAGTAGTGGTCTTGAATATACATATGATGGGAGACACTGGCAAAGTACTAGTTGCATAGCATCCATGCCCATATAAGAAAAGGCATTGTCTTCTATAAGCAAAAAGTAATTCAAATGAAAAGTGAGATGTACAAATTTAGAGAGAATTCTTTGTGTCCAAGCTCACACTAGTCTGATCACCCCCAATCTGTCACATTGTACCTTGACTCCAACGTAATGAGTCATTTAGGTCTGCAAGAACAAAGGACAAGTCATAAGTCCATACAAAATAAATACGTGGTTATTTGTGGGGTGGGGATGGGCGGGATGGAAAGGCACTAACAGCTGGAGGAGTTCAGGAAATGCCACATGTGGGAAGTGCCCCTTGAACTGACCTTCAAAGGAAACATTCTAAGGATTCTAAGATTTCGAGATCAGGACAGACAGTGCAAAGACATGGAAGATGAGAGATGAAGTGCTACGTGTAGAGTTAGTTTGGCCAGATCAAAGAATGCATTGGAGAGAAGTAGAAAATAGACGTTGGAGTCAGCTTGTGAGGGCCTTAAACTGCCAAACTGAGGAATTTGTATTTGATCCTAGGGATAACGACAAATTCAACAACTTGAGTTTATTGAGCAAGGGAATAACAGGGTCAGACCTGAGCTTCAGGAATATCCCTTTGGCAGCTGTGAAGAGTTTAGACTGGAAAAGCGTGAGGAAAGGAAACTATTGTAATAGTCCAGGGGAGGGCCTGAACTGGGGTGGTAACTTCGTGAGTGCAAAGAAGGGAACACAGTGGGTAGACAGACATTGCAGAGATGGAGCTGACAAGCTTTTAAATTGGGTTGGATATGTGCATACTTCTGACCCCAGTGCAGATGATTGTATGGTTGGGAAAAAAAAGTCATTGTTTTGTGACTAACCTTCTGGGAAGATGAGTCTCTTAGCACTTAGCTAAATTGATCTTCACACAGCAAACATGCAATAAGACCTAGACCTTTAATCAAAGTTTTTTCAGCTGGTTCGGTCCCATCACCTCCACATGCTATAATGAGAATTTGAAACAGAAGGAGAAGGACTTTAATAGTGATCAGTTTGTGAGAGGTAGGAGTGACACAAAGAGAGTGAAAGGGCTAAGGCAAGTGACAGCAAGAAAGATGGAGCCATAATGAGTAGATAGAGAGCTGGACTTTCCAGTTTGAGAACCTGGGTATGAATCCCATGATAGATACTTACAAACTGTGGTACTATGGGCAAGTCATCTTAAGTCTGTTCTCTCATCTGTAAAGTGCGAGGAATAATATTTTGTATCATATACCTCACATAAATTTTATGAAGAAAACTTTTTGAATCTCAAAATGCTATATGAATGCTGTTATTTTTATAAGGTACAAATAATAAATTTATGTCATCTTGAAGGGAGTGGACTTCATCTTTAAGTCATTTTAGGCTTCCTGTGTATTATAGGTCCAGGGTGTCTGGAAAATATGGCAACTCAAGAAGACCAGTTGACTCCAGGGCAACAATAATTTCATATAATATGTATTATATATATATATATGTATATATATATATATATATAAAATTATATTTTAAATAACATGTAATTTCATTGGATATAGTATATACATTATATATATGTGTGTGTGTGTGTGTGTATGTACACACACACACACACACACACACACACACACACACACACACACAGGATGGCACGCTGCACCTGCTTTCAAATCCAGCTTCAGATACTTGCTAACTATACAACCTTGAACTAGTTATTTAACTGTTTACTTCCATTTTCTCGTTTATAAAATGAGCTAGAGAAGGAAATGGCAAAGCACTCCCAGTATCTTTGCCAAGAAAACCCCAAATGGGGTCACAAAAAGTTAAACACAACTGAATATGACTTAACAACAAAATATATGTATGTACATATATTAATAGCCAGTACAAACATGAGGTGCTTCATTAATTTATTAATTTACCCACTTAGCACCTATCTTGTGCCAGGTAATACTTTGCAAATTGTGAACCAAAGAAAGTGTTTTCTTCCTTCCTATACTAAACTACCTTTTGACCACTTCTTCCATTATTCAAAATCCACCTTCCTTTCCCCAGGAACCCAATGTCCTACCTGGTTTTCAAGAAAAAATAAACAAATATTTACATTTACACTAAGATACACATAATTAATGACTGATTGAAGTACTCCTTCTCTAGAGTAGGAGACAAAAAAACATTATAAAGTTCAGCAAAGGATTCATTTTCTACTTCCAGGAATCAGCAAGAATATTCAGGTAATATTTACCCTGTAATCTCACTGTGTTAGGAGCTACCTATTTTACCTATTTAGACAGTACAGCCAGACACGAGGAATAATGCCTAGAGTTGAGAATACCATATCTGTCCCTTATTCCTTATGTCAATCTAGGGTATATGTGTACAGTCTCATGATATTTACCTTCATATCCAACTGGACAGTTGTATGTTTACCCAAGCAGATGTATATAATTTGTTTTCTCACATTGGGCTTGGCCCAAAAATATGTATGGGCCCCTTTGCAACTTATTTTATTCATAATTTTTCCTGACACATGTCTATGATTAAGTGATCACAATTGACAAATACCAGGAATCAGATATTGACCTTAGTGTAAAAGAGATCATAATCATATCATATTATCTCACTAACATTTCCTGAATTCCAGGGCCAATGGCTGACAGTTTTCTAATCATTTTAAAAAACTGCAGCTGAGGATGTCTTCAAAAGAATGGAAGAGAAACTCTTTCCTTATTTTGTTTCAGAATGGGTAATGGTTGGAATAAGCCACAGGAGGTCAAATAGACAGGTGGCCAGGGGGGACTTGCTAGAGGAGGCCTGGGAAAAATCCTGCTACCTGCTGGTTTAGTTGGAGGCCCTTATCTCTAATGGGGCTTGAGTGGAACTGAAAGCGAGAATAAGGGACCATATCAGAGCAATCTTAACATAGAGCCACCTGATAGAGGGTCTATGGGGGATGCTTCATTACTGTCTACTTGACCTTTGGCCCTTTCGACTTTTAGCCCATCATTTCTGGGAAGCTGAAGCTACCAAAAAAAAAAAAAAAGTCATTTGTTTCCCTCTTTGGACACACCTGTCCTGAGTTCCCACCAACAGCTGCTTGTGTGCTAAGGGAAACAATTAATGCCAGGAGCTCACATCTTCAACACAGCATACACGCTCTCTTTCTCTCTCTCTCTTTCCATCTCTTTTTGTCACTCCTGGTGCTAATGATGACCTATATTCTCCACCATAATGATTATCTTAAAAGTCTTTTTGCTTTGAAGAGAGTGTTTGAGTCTTGAGTGTCTGCATTGTGAAATAATATAATATGGAGAAATCTATTACCTTAGAATTCTTCTCTGTATTTTTTTAGAGATAGTGCTGTAAATTAAACTGCTTGAGTTGGCTTTGTGGGTGTTTTTTGTGGTGGATTTTTTTTTTTTTGCATACACAGCAAGGATAACTACACCTCAGATTTATGAGCATTGTGAACAGGTTGCTATAGCAACCACTCTAGCTGCTCTACACCAAATAACCTTGTCATGTGAGCGTTTATCACAAGAACATCAAGGACTGGATTGCACTGTATGGCTCTTTGGCTAAACAGCAGGATTTTTTCTGAATAATAATTGGTCGTGGCCTTTTATTCCACCAGTCAAAGTTAATCAACCTCAGAATCTGAAATTAACCATAGCGCCAACGTGCCTGAAAGTACATTCATTCAGGAATTCCTTCTTTAGGGAAGAAAACTTTGCAGTGATCTTTGCTCTTTTGGTTCATTATTGCCATCCTTATTACTACTAATTTTTTATAGCACATTTCAGGGACAGGCTAAAACACAACGATTAGAATTTTTGGAAGGCACATGGAACCTATTACCACGTCATAAATGAAGTGTGCATTTTTAACTAGCAAATCATCTGTGAGAAATAAAGATATTTTTAAACTCTGCTAAAATCAGATACCATATGCTACTTTACCATCATATACCTATATATGTGTATGTGTATGCATGCATATGTAGAAAATATATGCATTCATAAGAATACACACATACATATATCTCTGTGTATATATACATATTATACACATTTCCATGTTTCCCTCCTCTTCAAGGATAATCTTTACGTGAATATAGTCATTTAGCTACATTTTATGAGTTTAAACTCTTCTCCATGAGCTCTAGTTTTAGCACAAACCCAGAAATTCCAACATGCTTCTGATTTATCATTTTAGAAGAGAAGATTAGTGATGTGTGAGGGACTGGCGAGGGACTGTCTCAGTGCCTACACACACATGTGAAACTTCCAAGATAGTCTACAGATGGGTAATAATTACATCAGGGGAATAAAGCCAGCTCTTTATCAGAGATTTGCAATTATTTTTAGATATAACAGAGGATAGGTTAAAAAAGTGAGATTTGTGCTTGTTCATTAGTGGAAAGGTTTTCTGGCAAAAGGATCCTTTTTGAAATAGCACTGCTGATCATGTTTGTCTTTGTCATCTGCTCTCTTACCTTTCTTTAAAAAAAATTCCTGATTGGGAAAGGGTTTTTTTTCTATATAGATTCACCCTTTATGGTTAACAAATACATACTAGGAAAGGCAATATGATAGAGTGGAGGGAGAGCTGGTCACATAAACATATGGGCTCTGGATAAGTTCCAGTTTCTCAGGGCAATGGGTATCTAAGACTATAAGTCCCAAAGAAGATTCCCACTTGCATTCATAGAAGGATTTCCTTGTCTAAAACTTCCCTGTACCAATGAAATCACATTTTTTTTGTGATTTAATAAATACTATGGATGATGCAAAGATAAATAGAGCAAGGTCTCTATTATTTATAGTACAGTAGGGTATATAAAACATGTCACCTGTGTAATAGGGGATAATGGTCATGTAAGTGCAGTATTTCAAGCCAAGGGCTGTAAGGGTTCAGAGGTAGGCAAAATGACTTCATTTTAAGGGTGGTGTTCATAAAAGAAGTGACATTTTATTTGGCCAAAAATAATGTTATGTTTTTATTTTCTTTCTCACTTTTTTCCTTTTTGATCTAATTTTCCTTTTGCAGCATGATATTTGTAGAAATATACATATATATATATATATATATATATATATATATATATATATATATATATATATATATATATATATATTGGATTGCTTGCTGTCTACAGGAGAGGGTAAGGGAAAGGGGGGGATTTGGAACACAAGAGTTTATAAGCATATATTTTGAAAATAAAAAGCTATTATTTAAAAAACATTAAAAAGTATTTATTCCCCTTAAAATAAAAATAAAATGATACTATTATTTGATAAGTAAAAGATGAGATAGAGAGAGGGAATTCCAAGGAAAATACACAGTATGAGAAAAAACATGAAGGCAGCAAAGAATAAGGTGTATTCATAGAGGAGAAGAGTAGGTCAGTAGGACTAGAATTTAAGATTCAGTCAATTCTATTCAATTATATAAAAATGCTTTAACCAAGATATGAGATACATCTAGGTGCTAGTGACACAAAGATTAAAAAAATAGCTACTTTCCTTCTAGATTTTATATTTCATTGGGAGTTACAAATAATTCTAGTGTGTATATATGTGTATGTATTTATATATACACACATATGCATGTGCTTGTGTTACATGTAGGCATGTGCTTATATGTATATTGCATTGCGCATAGAATATCTGTCTCTGGGTATATGTATATACAATCCATATATATATATATACATATATTTATATGGATATGTATATAGTATGAAGTAAAGTTATAAAGATAAGTTCATGTCATATTATCATGAGCCTCCAATGCAAAGCTGAGAAGTTTGTACAACAGAAAGCAATTGAAGCTTGAGTAAGATAGTGATATCAGGAATTTTATTATGGCTAAGAGTCAGAGGAGTGTATAATTAAATGCCCATTTATATGACACAAGTACTTAAATGCAGTAGGAATCCAGAGAAGAGCGAAATCAATGAGAATTAGAATACTCCAAGGAAGACTTTTTACAAACATTGAAACTAGAGATGGTACTTAGACAGGCAAAGGACAGAGATTCTGGCATTTCAGGCAGAATAAATAGGACAGTGTGCCTGAAGACAAGAAGACATAAATGCATATAGCATGTTCATGGGTCTGTAAGTTGACCACACTGACTAAAAGTGGAGAATATTTCAAAAGGAGATAAAAAATTGAACAGGATCAGGTTTTAAATAGTCTTGAAAAAGGAATTTAGATTTCCTATTGTAATCAACAGGTTGGTTTTATATTTTTTTATCAGAAGAATAACATGAGGAAAGTAGAATTTAATGAAGATGAATATGACAGCAGTGAATAAATTGCAGGAAGAAGTGTCAGAGAGTTTGGCTCTGAGGGTCTCATATCAATATAATCCTAAGGGAAGGACCAGGATTTTGGGGATGGCAGTGAGAATGGACAGGAGATGATAAATATGAGAAACTATCTCCTGCCATCCTCTCTAAAGGACAGGACTTCCCACCTGGCTGAAATAGGAGAGTTATAAGCAAGGTGGACTTTGATCCTTAGAGGGGGACAATCAACAAAAATTTAGTGCTTACTACTTGCTGGGCACTGGCATGGAAATTGGGTGTGAGTTCAAGTTGAGAGAGATTTTTGACATGCTGATTTTTAAGTTACACCATGTTATTATCTGAGCCATATCTTTATCTTTTTTGAAAAAGATAAAATTATTTCTTAAAATGCAACTCAATTTTATGTTTCTAATCTATAGTCTATCAAAAGTTAGTGAAATTTAGCCTAAGTATGTGCTCTTAGTGAATCCATGCTGGATCTAAGTGATCACTTCTTCTCTTTCTAAATGTTCAACAAACCATTCCTTTAATTTTTTTAGGGACCAAGGTCAAGAGCATTAGCATATGGAGGAAATATCTTACCCTCTTCTTAGGTTTCTCACTTATTAGGGCTACGTGTAGACATGTGGTGACAAACAGTTATTACAATAATTTTCTAGTTATATCAGATTTTTGCTACTTGTTATTTAATTATAGCCTACCTCTTTCTTTTTCTGCTTGTCTCTTGAAGTCTCCTTCCTCTCTCAATTTTCCTCAAATTTCATCTCTCCTAAGTAAAGAAGATCTTTCATTAAGTTCAGAGTTCCAGCTTGTCACATATCATTTAAAAATCTTTGTGTTCCCATCAGGGAAAATAGTAACTGATAGTACTTTCATCTTTCCCTTTCAAGATTCAGTTCAGAAAAACAAATGAAGGTTTCAAAAACCTCATTATTTATTTCTGATACAGGCTTGGGATGGATTTCTGTATTATCCTTACAAGGAGCCAGACTTCCCACAATGCCATAATGTTTTATGAGCTGTTTTATTACCCAGGCATTGCATTATCATATCCTTCTAAAAGGTGGTTATTTGAATTGTTAGAGAACCATAATTGAAAGACAGTGTAAACTATTTGATGGTTAGTTAATAATTCTATCCTTAGAACCTTTAGCTCTAAAGTTCTTTAGTTGAGAAAGTGATTTCTGGGATATTGCGTACAAGATAAACTCACCCATAAACTTACAAATTGTTTGCTTAATATAAATTGGCATAACTTAAAAGGGCCCTACAGATCATCTAGTTCAGATCTCCAGCCCCCATTTAACAGATTAATAAACTAAGTTCAAGAAAGAAGTGAAAATTGATCAATGCAATGGTAATGTCCAATTTCTCATAATGAAAGGGGAGGAATAAGCATGTATTAAGCCCTGTGCTGAGGGTTTTGCATTCTATTTAACATAATATGAATTTAATTCATTTTTATTGAATTGAAATGCCCTTTGTCATGTAACTGGTTAGTGTCAAGGCATCAGATGAAATGGAGACCTATATTCTAGTGCTTTTTAAAACAACAGAAATGTGACAATTGGTAGGAAACTAGATAAACATCTAAATTACATTCTCAAGTATAGTCTGAAATGTACAAAGATATATGATGTTTCTAACATAGTGTTTTTTGATGAAAAAAAAATAAATGAGCTGAAGTATTGGTAATTGGTAGATATTCATCTCATTCCCCTATGTCTCCACTCAAATGCTGCATTTTTTATTTGATTTGTCAAGATTTATAGTCTCTCCCAAAATTTATCAACTTAATGGGAATGTCTCTCTTTTCTTCTTTCCTCTCTTATCCACTTTCACCATCTGTGTTTTCTAGGGGGTGCAGTGGATAGAGAATTAGGCATGGAATTAGGAAGACTCATATTTTTGAGTTCAAATCCAGCCCCAGATACTTACTACCTGTGTGACTCTGGTCAAGTCACCTAACCCTGCTTATCTGTTTCCTCATCTATAAAATGAGCTGAAGAAAGAAATGTCAAATTACTCTAGTACCTTTGCTAAGAAAACCTCAAATGGGTCACAAAAAGTCAGGCACAACTGAATTTACTGTGCAACAACAATAAAAAGGTATCAAGTGCTATGGTAAGTATTTAGAATACCCCTCCCCCCCAAAAAAAGAAGAAAAAGGAAAGAAAAGACAGTTCCTGTTCTCTCTTAGCCTAATAAGAGAGATAGCATGCAAACAAGTTTGTACAAACAAACTACATACAGGATAAAATGGAAATAATTAACAGATGGAAGGTACTAGTATTAAGGATTGACAAAGGTTTCTCATAAAAGATCAGATTTTAGCTGGACTTGAAAGAATTCGTGGAAACCCAAAGGAGACAATTGCAGTCCTAGGGGATAGAGAAAATACCTTTCCTCTCTCCTGTTTTTAAGAATGGAATGGTACCTGAACATGTCTCAAGGCAGCAGTGAAGAAGCTTTGCTTTTATTGGTAACTTACTTTGTGACTTTGAGATAGTAATCCCACCCTCCGTACTTCCATTTCCATTTTATCTAAAATAAAAAAAAATAATTAAATTATCTTTAAGATTACACAAGCAGTGTCAAAGGATTTGAATGGATTGAGGCATTAAAAACTAGTGATGTTTTTCTTTTTTTCCCAGTGTTCTTCAGAGAGACTTAAATAACAATGTTTCTCCAAGGGCATCTTCACAATGTATCTACTGGGCTGTTACAAGATAGACATTTAAATCTCCATTTTTTCAAATGAGAAAACTGATGCTTACCTGAAATTAAATGATGTTCTTAAATTCATTTAATGAGTCAGTGGAAGATCAATAATTAGCACCCAAACTGGGCTCTTGGTCTGGTGTTTTATCACTTATACTATGTTCTACTAGTCTGCTCCCCTTTTTTAAAAGAACTTTTTGCTATTAAAGTGCATTCACAATTGATCATCCCTGTGGAATAAGGTCTAGAACTATTTTATGGCACAGGTAAGGAAAATGAGACCTTGAGAATTACATTACTTTTTCTGTGTCACACAGATAATAATGACAAATTGAAATAGAACTCAGATATCTTGGTCCAGTTCTCAGTGGGGATCTTCATGGGTAAGAAACTGAGTAAAAACTTAAAAATGGATAATTCAAGCATTTGGGGTGTGATGTTTCCTTCCTCCCATCTCACAAAGCATTCTGTTTTTTGTTTTGTTTTGGTTATAAAAAACATGGTTATTTATGTATGTATTTGTGTATTCTATTATATTATAAACTCTGTGAGGGTGGGGATTACAAAGTCTCTACCTTCATAATTTCTGTTGGTCTGCATAGAGCTCAATATACAACAGAAACTTAACATACGATTGTTGAATCTCATGAAGTGGTGAAAATTGATCAATGCAATGGTAATGTTCAATTTCTCATAATGAAAGGGGAGGGAATAAGCATGTATTAAGCCCTGTCCTGAGGGTTTTGCAAATATTCTCTCCTAAACACAATGTTTTTCTCAGGAAATACTATTACAGGCTTACTTTAATGTGTGTTTTTCTTCAACAATATTCAGCAACCTATACCATACATAATTTTTCATAGTATGACAAAGGATAGGGAATGATGGAAAAATGGGAGTCAGTGTATAAATTGAAAAGAGCTCTGCATTTAGAGTCCAATTTTGGATAAGATTTTGTAGAATGGATTTTTCCCAATCCAACCATCTGCAACTTGTGTGATCTTGGATAAGTTTATCTTGCTTTCCTCTTCTATAAAATAAGGAAAATTGTCTAGATAAGGAATTTTTGAACTGAGGTCTGTGAACTTGTTTTAAAAGTATATTTTTATCTTATTTTGATATTATTGGTTTCCTTTGAAATCCTAGGTATTTCATTTTGTGCACTTAAAAATGTTCTGAAAACAGGTTCATAGGCTTCACCAGACAGTCACAGGGGTCAAAAGACACAAATAGGTTTTAGGGGCCTTAACCTAATGATCTCTGAAGTCTCTTTCAGTTCTAAAATCTTATGATCTATTATGCTGATCATAAATTTACTAGATGTATAACTTTTCATCATCATGTAACCTTTCCTAGCCTTAATTTCTTCACCTGTAAAACAAATATTCATACTTAAAGTTTCTACCTGACCTTGTTGCTTTGTAAAAAGCTCTATAACTGGACTACAGAAAGTCCAAGTCTTGCAGATGATTTCCTTTGGGGCCTTCCAATATCTTTTCCTTTTCTCCCTAGACTATAACCCTTTCCATGTTTTTCATTTTAAAAGAATTGGTCACTGAGCACTAGTAGGGCATAGATGACAAATTTACACCAATCTTGTGAAGATATTGGGAACTAAAAACTTCATTCTCCATTAGTTATTATTCATCTAACATATTTTTCCAAGGTAACCCATCCCATAGCCTGGAATCTCTTTTCAAGCTGAGTCGTAGGTGCTCAAGGAATTCTTCCCCTTCATTGGCTTCTAGGAGTAGGATGAAAAATCCTTCTCCTTCTTACTCACTGGCTGCTTCATCCCTCTTCAGGACTCACAAGTGACATTCCAGGTCCTGGTATTAGACATATGGTATAAATGGAACTCCCTCCAAGTTCAAGCATAATTGATTTATATTTTAAAAGGTCCTGGCAGTTTCATCTTAAGAAAACCTCTGCTTCTGAGTAAGAGGCTCTTTTTTATATCCACGCACACATAAACACATACATATGTGTGTATGTACACACACATAAATAGATGTGTATGTATACATTTATATTTATGTATGTGTATATATTTCTATATATGTATATATATGCATATATGTGTGTTGTATATTTATCTAGTGTTTATGGATGTGGATGTGTATATATATATATATATATATATATATATATGTATATGCACATCCACATCCATAAACACTATATATTGCATTTTTGTATATATTTATTTATCTGTAGGTTTATATGTATATGCATGTATATTTATATGCATAAATATGTGTGTTACTTTGATGTTAATAAGAAATTTGGCCCCCCAAAAATTGAACTTCTCATCCCAGACCCACGAACAGATCCTGAGCTGAGCAGCCAGGATGGAGCACAGCCACAGCAGTGGGTGCTCACAGCCTGCGCTGCCTTAGACCCCTCAGCAAGTCTGGGCGAGGAAGCCTCCTGTTGGCCAGTGCCAGACCACCCGTTGTAACTACCATAAATCTGCCTAAGAGTGGGTTGCTGTCCCTCCCAAAGGAAATGCCTCCATTGACATGAGTTTCCTTTCACCTCTTAAGATGCTGGCGATATGAATTCCTTTTCCAGGCCAGGGCTTGGGAAATATTAGTATTGGCTGAATTGAGAGAATGGGTCATTTTACCAGGTTAATAGGGACAAATGACTCCAAGACACCTGCTGTGGGGGATAAGGAGTTTGAAAATGGACACCTGGCCCCACTCAGTGAAGAAATATAGGAATAATTCTTTTATAGGAATAATTCTTTTTCATTTGTCATGGGGGAAAACCAAACCTCAGATCTAACATTCTCACTCTTTTTTTCCTGTTTCTTAGTGAGCAATGCTTTTTCTTCTACTTTTATTTTAGTGAGAAAATGTGTGACTGGAAGACCTGGGTTCTCATAACAGTTCTGTCACTAATGAGCTGTGCGACGTTGGGTAAATCATTCCATCTTTCATGTCCTTAGTTTTCTGAGAGGGTTAGACAAACAAGTGTCAAACATCCTAACCAGATCCAACATTGTGTCAATCACAGCAGAGCTTTTTACAGATTGTGGATTGATTTATTACTCCATTCTGTCACAAATACTTTGAATTGTTTTGTTTTGTTTTATTGATACCTTTTTATATCACAGTAATTTTCTGATAGATTCTCATTTCCAATATACACACTTTTCCTTGAATGGAATTTTTTTATGACAAAGAAAAACAATCAAGCAATACTGAGTAGTAGTTTGACTGTATCTGCTCTCTCTATACCTTTTCATTTTCTGTGATATTAATATTAATGGGCCACCAGACATTGTTCTCAGCTTTGTGGGGTTATCATGTGTTATCTATCATTCAATATAACTATTTTTAAGGGATATTAAGAAAACACCTTTTAAAATCAAAACCAATAGTTCTTGAATAACCAAAAACATTTAGTAAGCACAGTGCAGTGCATTATAATTTGATTAATAAACATTTATTATGTGCCAGACACTATGGTAAACACTAGGAATAAAAGCAAAACACAATTCTTACCATCAAGGAGCTTCCAATCTAGTAGTGGAGACAACAAGTAAACAAATATGTATAGAAAGGAGATATACAGGAACTGGCTCACTCAGCACATTAAGTTTCATTACAGCTCTCTGAAGTGGGCATATTATTCATATTTTATAGATGAAAAAACTGAATCTTGGAGATTTCAGGTGATTTATTTGGCATTACACAACTAGGAAAAGGGACTGAGATTTTAGTAACTCCTGGCCCCCACTATACCACACTGTCTTACCTTTTCCAAATATTATTTCAAGGATTAAATTATAAAACAACAATAATAATAATAGCTCACATTTATTTAAAACCTTACAGATTACAAAATACTTTCCTCTTAATGACCTATGAGATACATACCACAACTATTACTGTCCCATTGTCAGAAGAGGAAATTGAGCTTTAAGAAATTAAGTGATGGGGCAGCTAGGTGGCGCAGTAGATAGAGCACCAGCCCTCAATTCAGGAGGACCAGAGTTCAAATCTGATCTCAGACACTTAACACTTCCCAGCTGTGTGACCCTGGGCAAGTCACTTAACCCCAACCTCTGGGGGAAAAAAAAAGAAATTAAGTGATTACTTCAAGACAATAACTAGAAAGTTGTATGACTGAACCTAAAATCAGGTATTTTAAATAAAATTGTTGTTGAAATGTAACTTTAAGAATAACATAATTTAGTAGAAAGAGTTCTATATTTTAAAATTTTCTATATAAAAAAATAAAAATTTTTCTGTTAAAAAAAAAAAAAGGAAATTGAATTCTATGGGATCTGCCACTAAGCAACATCTGGATCCCACTTTTCTCATCTTTCAAATGAGAATAATAATCCCCCTTCTAACTATGAAGAGTGAGAATCTAGGGATTTGAGTGTACAACAAAATCAATTATTAGTCAACCCTGTGACCAAGCCAAGAAAATTAAGGTGATCTTGGATTACATTGAGAAAACCCTAGCTTTCAGCAGTAGGGAGGTAATAGTCCCCCGTCATCCAGATGTATACTGGTAAGAGCCCATATAATATACTGTGTTTAGTTCTTGGAACTCCAGTATAGGAAGGACATTGGTAAACTGGGAAGTGTCGAGAAAAGAGCAATCATGATGACAAAGGCCTTGAGTTCATGTTTTATGAGAGGGGGATATTTAGTCTAGAGAAGAGACAGGACCTAGAAGAAATGTGAGAGCTATCTATAAGTATCTGAAGTTCTTTCATATAGCAGAATGACCAAAGTCATTCTATTTTGCCCAAGAGTGCATAAGTAACTATGTACTGCACAGAAGCAAGTTTAAGCTTTGTATGAAACAAAACAAAATGAATATACAACAGCACCCTTTAATTAATAATTCTAGGAAATATTAAATTTCAGTTAGAGGGAAATTTATTCATGACAACCTGAGGGCTGATGGAGAGCACCTCATTCTTCCTAAAATGTCTCAGTGAGATTTTATTCTCATGGGAGTAGTTTACCGTTTCCAGGAATCCCCTTCAAGCAGACACTGGATAATTGCTGATCAGATCTGTCTATTATAGGAGGGATTCTTATCTTTGTTTTGGAGCAAATGAACTCTGAGACCTTTCCAACTCAAATTCCATGTTTGAACTAGATAGAAGACTATGAAAGTTCTCTGAATAGCTTAAAGTATTACACTCACATAAAGGACCTCTGTAATTATTTTGTCTATTTAATTAGAATTCTATTTGCCCCATATCAGAAGGTCATACAACCTAAAGTCAGACACTAGAAGAACAGAGAGTAAATTGAACCCAGATGTTGCTTGAGCATTAAATGAGAAAGATGTGGTCATTAGTTTGAACCCGAGAACTTCAAACATACAAAAAGGATGGTACATATTTATTGAGAAGCCAGCTACATAATAGCAAAATCCTTTGGGAGATCACATATTTTACCAAGATAATATTCATCTTAAATAAAGCACTGTCTATGGAGGGGAGGATGTCACTTTTTTGAACTACTGAAAATAAATTATCCAAATTTAAGAAGCAATTAAAATGGAGATCACAGACCATAGCATCAAAATAAATGACCTTGTGTGTGGAATTGTAACCAAGTAACATACAGAAAATTGGAAGTGAGAAGGAGAGATGGTTATATCATTAGCATAAAATATTGAGTCAGGTCCATCTGGCTTCCAAGTCCAAGTATATTCTCATCTCACTGGGGGAAAGATTTATGCTCTCATATCTTATTGAGTAGAAATTTAGGTAGCTAAATTCATTCATTCATTCGTTCATTCAGTATGTTGAACATCTACGGTTCCTAGAACAGTGCAAATAGTAGGTGGTCAATAAATGCTTATTCAAAACTATGTGTGTATGTGTAGGTAGGAGTGGGTGCTTGATTGAGGAGAGGGTTCACAAAGAAGGACAAGACAGAGCCCCTGCTCCCAAGGAATTGGTAATCTACTTAGGTAATAAGTTGTGTAAACATGAAAAGTTAAAACTCTAGTGCAGGAATTGTCATGAATATGTGATGGATTGTAATCTAGGTAATATGGAATGAATTGGCAAAGTAGCAACAGCTAGTTCTGGTCTTTAGGGGGGAAAAGATCATTGTGGATTGGAATGAGTTTCCTCTTACTGCCAAGTCAGCACCTGTTAAGAATCTGATTTCTCTTAATCTTACATATTAAATAATATGAAAACTATAAAGTCCCTAGTCTCATTATTAATGTGTCATTATTAATGAAGAGTTGGATTGCTTACAAATATTCACTACCATCCCTTGGTTTACTTAGTCAAGGTCTAAGTAACTTCAAATACAGCAACATTGGGCTTCAGTGTTTCTGATCCATGGTTTGGGGATAGGTACGCTCCACACTGGAACTCTGTGGAGCTGAAAAGTTAGTCTGGGTTTCAGAGGATAGTTTGGATTTGTGTAAGAGTAGATGGAAAACCATAATTTCAATTCTGAAAATGACCTAGGGATAGTTAAATGGCCCAGTGGATAAAGTGCAGGACTGGACTTCAAATTTGACCACAGAAACTTGCTAGCTATGTGATCTTGGGCAAGTCACTTAACCCTGTCTGCCTCAGTTTCCTCATTTGTAAAAATATCTGGAGAAGGAAATGGCAAACCACTTTAGTATCTTTGACAAGAAAACCCTCCAAAAACTCACAGTCAGACTCAAATGAAAATTACTAAACAGGAATAAAAGGAATATGCTTATTGTGCATTCTTGTTGGAACAGAGAGACTTGTCCTTCCACTTCAAAATATTAATATTCCCCATTTTCCTGTCCTAACAAAGATTAGGCTAGAATGCAATTTCTATTTGAACTCCATTTTATGGACTGAAGAAATTTAGAAGTTTAACTTCACTGAGACAGTTTTTTTTTTTTTTTAAATGAATCAGTTTTTATTAAGCCTTAGTGTAAGAGGGATGTTCTGGCATTCTTTTGGGTTTATTCACCATTTGATTATAAGCTACCTCTTTTACAATGAGGTATCTTAAAATTTACATGGAGTTTGGCATCAGTAAACCTAGATACAAAAAATGTCTGTGTTGCCAAGGTCATTCTTCTCTCTTGTTTCTTCATTCATAAAATCAAGGGATTGAACTAGGGTTTCTAAGGTACTTCCATCTCTAAATCCTATAATGGTGTTATTTCAAATAGGCACTGGGTATCTAGAGTGAAGTTAAAGGTGTTCAGGTAGTAAGAAGAAAAGAACTTTGGAGAAGGAACCTGGATCTCTGAAGCAGAACTCTGGATCTGCTTCAGATAGTAATTAACAGAGGTGAGATTTGAACCTGAGACCTCTTTATATTGTACTCTCGCATTCCAGTGATAAGCTTCCCTATCCCCAGTCTGAGGACTGAAAAAGGTCCAGTACTGCTAAGTTTGAAGTTACTTAGATCTTGATTAAGCAAACCAAGAGATGGCAGGGAATATTTGTAAGCAATCCATCTCTTCAATAATAATAACAAGTAAATTTTTAAAAAAATAAAAAAAATCTAACATTTATATGTGCCCTATGTTTTTCATATCACTTTATATGTATTTTCACATCAAATTAAGAGAAATCATGTTCTGATTTGGTGCTGAATTGGCAATGGGAGGCAATCTTCCTTAGATTCTTCAATGATCATTCTGCCAGACCGAGTTCTTCTGAGCCTAACCCTGAGATATTTTCTTGATTTCCCTGGGCTGATGGCTTCTTTTCTGTAGAAGTGCTTTTCAACAGGTCTTACGTCGTCATCACTGTTGCAGTTCAGTTGGTAATTGAGTAATGAAGGGAACCTAGCACCTGTTATTTCATAAAGCCTCCCTTCCAGGTTTTGTTTTAGTAATTTTATGGAGTTTCTGGACATCCCTCTGACAGAATACCTAGCAATGTAAAACAGGACTAAGCTGGGGGTGGATTCCTTCAAAGCATCAGAGACAGTTTATTTTTCCTGTTTACCTGTCTATGAAATATTATCTTTCACCTGACAATGGCAGTTTCATCCTCAGCTTGGAGAATAATTAGTTTTCAGGCCAAGAAAGCTCATTGAATAGGGTGCTAAATATTTAGGCTATCCCAAAGGACAAATAAGTCTTCTCAAGAGATACTTTTCCAAGTAATGTTTATTCAGTGGGCAGCTAGGCAGAGCAGCAGATAGAGTGCCAGGCAGGCTTGGAGTAAGGAAGATTCATCTTCTTGAATTCAAATATGGCCTCAGACACAGGCTAGCTGTGTGACCCTGAGCAAATCACTTAATCCTGTTTGCCTCAGTTCCTCATCTGAAAAATGAGCTAGTGGAGTAAATAACAAAATATTCCAATATCTTTGCCAAGAAAATCCCAAATGGGGTCACAAAAAATCAGATACAACTAACTAGAATGGCGTTCATTCAATCATATATATTTCAAGCTGTAATAGAAACTAATAATAGCTCATATTTAGTAGCTAATACATACAAAGGGTTTTTAAGTTAGATGTAGAAGCTTACTCACATTTTATATATATGAAAACTGAGTCTCAGACAAGTAAAATGGATTGTCCAGGATCATACAACCACAAAGATTCAAAATTAGAATTTAATCCCTAACTCCTAAATTAGTGTTTTTGTGGTATCCTAAACCATTTATTTATTTCATCCCCTTCAGTTCTATGGATAAGGTTTAAAGGGCTTTCTCAAGGTCACAAGGCTATATTATATGTATCAGAAATGGTACTGAAATCCAGATTCCTAACATGGTGCTCTTCACACTACAGCACATGACCTCAGTAAATTAGCAACTTTGCTTATATGCCCCATACTATAGCATATGCTATAGAGATCATAAAAAAGGAAAAGAATAATAACTTACATTTAAAATAGCACTAAAGCTTACAAAATGTTTTCATCATAAAAACCTTATGAATTAAATAATGCAAATATTATTACATCTCTTTTGAAGATAAGTAAAGGTAAAGCTAAAGAGGCTAAGTAACTTGGCCAGTCATAGAACTAGTACAAGCTGGGATCTAGGATTGCCTTTGGATAACTTGGAATAATTTATTATTTGGGCAGACAAGATAAATATTTGTGAAATTAGAGAAGATTTCCTAATGGAATTGGGATTATGTGGTCCTATTGATAGACAAGGAAAGCATAGTAGAGAACAAGATTCATGGAATCAGAGACACTAGCTTGACAAGAGCAAGTATGGGAAGTAATTAAGAATATTAGTTGAGACTGAGGAGTAGAATTGGGAATATAATTTGGGAGGAACCTAAAAATTAGATTGAGGAATTTGGATTTGATGATGTAGGCAAATAGAAAATTGAGCTTTTGATTTTAAAAAAATTGTGTTAAGCTATTGCAATAGTTCAGATAGGAGGTGAGCAATGCTCTGGCTAGAATGGTGATTAAGAGAAAAGAACGTCACAGTCTCCATCTTGAATCAATCTTTTTTTAAGAGAATCAGGCACTTTCTTTTGAATGAGATAACTCTAGATTCAGCTGACTCTTCATATGACAGTAGAGGTACAGTTTGCATCTTTCTTTCCCCCAAAACTTATCAACTTCACTGGTCTTCAGAATTGTCTGAAATGCCTGCTGAATATTAAAGATCTTGTAGAGAGGTGAACATTTTACCTGGATTAAGGCATTATATTGTTTGAAAGGAGCAACACATTTAGTAGAATTTTTTTATCCAATTCATTAGTATGAATGATACTGTGGCCTTTCCATTTTCACCTTGGTGCCTAATTTGTCCACCATTCTTTCTCAATTCTGCCTCTGAAAATTCTTCAACTCCTTTGATCCTCAGCTCAGATACCACTTTCTATGGAAAATCTGTCCTAATTCTTCTAGTTTTTAGCACTCTGTCTTCAAATTATCCTGTATTTCTCCCAGCACTCATAGGAAGGGGGAAGATTTTCCTTTCCCTATGAAGGTCCTAGAAAATGTAGTTTAATTTCATGGCAATCAGAACCAAAATCCCTCCTCCTTCCAACTCCCTGCAATTCTTCAGCAAACTACATTTCCCAGAATCTGCTACCTCTTCTGAGAGGACTGTTACATATTGATGTATCAGTTTACATGCCATGTCCCTCAGTAGAAGGTAAATCGCTTTACACGAGTATTGCAAGTTTTTGTTTTGTTTTTGTCCTTATATTCCCAGCTCAGAAGAAACACATTGGCTTTTTGCATAGTAGATGCTTAATAATATTGTTGATTCAAATGCTATCTATGGACACCTATCAGAGACTAGGGCCCTGAGGAAATGAAATACAGAGTACTTTTGGCAGCCTGGTGGGGCATTCTAATTGAACTCCATGGGCACTGGTTAGCCAAGTATAACATAAGAGCATCAAATGCCAAAAGAAAATAATAGACTGACTAAAGTATGAGGATTAAAAAAAATATCAACAACAAACCAGAGGGCCACCTAAATAACAAATAGTGACCAGCTCTTGTGACCCTTTGTAATCTTACTTATCCCATGTATATGGTAGCCAGGAACCCTCATGGGCTAATAGATGGGGAAACAGTTGGTGTTACAGTGGGAAGCAAGAGACATTTAGCCTCTAGAGAACATTTTAGTCTATGGGATGGTGCTGGCCTTCCAGTGGAGTTTATTTGGAAACAAAAGAAAATACCATGTTTGATAATTGAACACATATAATCCTGAGTTTTTAGAGTCAAAGGGAGGAGGGGGGAATAAGTAGAGAACATTGCTATTGAATATCATTCCCCTGGCAAGACAATGCCTCCTTTGAATATTTGTTCTTAGTCACTATTTGTTTTTATTCTAAAAGACTATTAACCTCCTACTATTTCTCCATCTTTTATAATCAAAATTGCAATGTTAGAAAGATTAATACTAACTGGCATCCTTCTCATGCTGTGTGTTCTGCCTGGCAACAGAGAAAGGAGAAAAGACAAAAATTCCTGCTTTGGATGATAAGGCTGGGATGAGAAGGACAGAGGAGGCTGGGCAAGAAGATTCCGACAGTCTCCTTCATGCTTTGGGGGAAAATCAATTAGAAGACAATTAGGAAAATCCTCTAAATTAAATAAGTCAGTGAACAAGCGATGTTTGATTAATGTCTGGGTGACTAGGGATGCTCTAGCCTGGCCCCTGAGTTCCGGCCTGAGGCACATCACCTGAACCAAGGACAACAACCAAAATTCTTGGCTGTGAACCAGAGATCTTGATCCCCCTGGTGTCGGGGTTAAGGGGCTCCCAGAGTTCTCTAGTCTAAGTCCTTTCTTTGGGACTGGCCAGAGTGAACTAAATAGGGAAGCAAGGTGCTTTGAGAGATCAGCAGCCATAATTTCTCTGATACTCCCTGAAGTTACAGCCCGGCTCAGACTGGCATTCCAGGGTCAGACTATACTGATGAGATGAGCTTCAGGATTTAATTTATTCGCCTCCACCTGAATTAGCCATCAATCTTATTCTGCTTCAAAACAGCCGATGTTTTGGTGGACAGAGCAGTTGGCCTGGAATCAAGAAAACCAGAGTTCAAATCCAGCTTCAGCCATTTATGTGACCTCACCCAAGTCACTTGACTCCAATTTCCCTCAGTTTCCTCAAGCATAAAATAGGGATAATAAGATTACTTACTTTAAAGGGTTATGGAGATCAAATGAGATAATTTGGGTAAGGCAGTTAACACAGTACCCAGCACATAGTAAATGCTATATGTAATCTTGTTCCCTTCTTCCCCTCACCCCCAACCAGCCCCCAACATATACTCTCTTTCTGCTGACCCGAAAACAGAATCTTATAGACAATTGGAAAAACCTCAATATTTCCAAGACCTTACTGAGAAACGCAGTCACTATATCCACATGCTGTGAGAGCCTGAGGCAATATCTATACACACACAGTGATGATACAATCTAACATTTGGGATCAAAAACTTTTTGTTGTTGTATTGTGGAGGTGAAGTCAGGAGGAAGGGAATGAATGTGTGTGAAAAGTCCAGACAAATCCCTTAAACCATTTCCTATTGATCTTTATATCCCCTACTGTGCCTAGCACATTTTTATTGTTGTTTATTTTGTTTTCAGTCGTGTCAGGCTCTTCCTGACCCCATTTCGGATCTTCTTAGCAAAGATATTAAAATGGTTTGCTGTTTCCTTCTTCAGTTGATTTTACAGAGGAGGAAACTGAGGCAAGCAAGGTTAAGTGACTTGCCCATAGAAGAAACCTAGCTAGTAAGTGTCTAAGGCTAAATCTGAATTTAGGTCTTTCTGTCTTGGCCCATAGCTCCACTACCCCATCTAGCTACACTTGCTTAATATATAGTAGATGATTGATAATTATCTATTGAATGAATAATTTAGGTGTATCTGAATAAATGAATTTAATTATTTACTAGGTAGTTCCTGTGACTATTTAAAAATAAATTTTATTAACATCTTTTGTTTTTATATCTCCAAAATTTCTCCTAATGTATCTCCCCTCTCACCTTCCAGAGAGCCATGTGCTTTAACAAATAAATTAAAGGGAAATTGAAGGAAGAAAAAAGAGAGAGACAGAAAGAGAGGAAAGAGGGAAGGAAGAAGAAAGAAAAAAGAAAGAGAGAGAAAGAAAAGGAAAAAGAAAGAGAGAGAGAAAAAGAGAGAGAAAGAAAAGAAGGAAAAATAAAGAGAGAAAGAAAAGAAAGAAAGAGAGAAAGGAAAGAAAGAAAGAAAGAAAAAAGAAAGAAAGGGAGAAAAAGAAAGAGAAAGAGAGAAAGAAAGAAAAAAGAGAGAGAGAAAAAGAGAAAGAAAAGAAAGAAAAAGAAAGAAAGAGAGAAAGAAAAGAAAGAAAGGAAAGAAAGAGAGAGAAAGAGAAAGGAATAAAGGAAGAAAGAAGAAAGGAAAAAGTCAGCAAACTAGAAATACTGAGGAAATAAAAGTGTTCCACACATGTAAACTTTCCTCCTCTTTGGAAGACCAGTGAAGTAGAGTCTCTTCTCATATGTATTTTTTGTGGCCATTCTATTTAATTTTGTAAAATATATTTTTGATTATTTTGAGGTAGTTGTTGCTTCCATTTACATTTTTATCTATGACTATTTAATTTACATCATTAGATATTTTATTGTATCCTGAGATATAAGGATCAAGTAATCCAGTTTAGCTATTAAGACTAAAGTTGTTCCTTAAAAGTAGGTGAGAAGTAGGTGAGAAAATCTGACAGATTTTGGTGGTGCAATGGAAAGACCAGGCTTTGAGTCTGAATTCTGCTATTTATTTCCTATTTGAGTCTCAGTGTTTTTTCTGTTACATTAGGAGTTTGAGCCAGATGGCCTCTTAGGTCACTTTCTGCTCTCAGCCTATGATTTATATGACCGGTATCTTCACTGATCTGGAACATATTTGCTTTCCCACAATTTAGCTTTCGATCATACTATCGTCACCCCAGTTTTATAACCCCATCTATGTCTCCATCTACTTATGTCCTACCTTTTCTTTATGGTGTATCCTATAATATCATATTAGCTTTTCCTGACTACTTGAGCCCCACTAATCTTTTATTTCATTTTTTTTGGAAGCACATTTGTATTAAAAAGTAAGAACATATTAAATTCTTACTATACATAAGAATTATGTTAAATACTCAAGATGCAAATATAAAAAGTATGATAAATACTCAGGAATTAAAAATATATATACAAATATAGAGAATTTAGTCTCTACCTAAAAGAAGTAATTGAGAGTGGTGACCAGAGAAGGGAGTGTCTAGAGAGCCCCAGTGATATTAAGTTGATCAATAAGGCTATAGGACAGTCAAATGATACATCCTTCACAGACAAATGCTAGCAAAGTAAAATTGATTTGATTACCAAGTCTAGAGCAAGGTTATATGGCAAAAAGGCCAGAGAAGATAAATGAATAGGACGTGAAGAATTTTTTGGTCTAGTGGTCTTCACCTGACTGGATATAGTAGGCTTTTTGAGTTTGGGTTCATTCTGCCACAAATCAAAATAACTTGACCAAAAAGGAGGAATTCTAAACCTAGCTTGATTAAAGCCTTCAGGTACTGGGAGCGTTTTTTCTAGAGATCTAATCTGAAAATGCTTTTAGAAATAGGGAGAAGTGAAATTACACTGAAGTATATGGCAATATGACCAACATGAATGACTAGATGGAATATGAAGATTGGTACTTGGGGTGTGAGTTCTACTCTTAGGTTTTAATTCTCTACCTTATCAGAGACCACCTTCTTTTAGTGCTCCTCCCACATTGGTCTTACTTTCTCGACTAGAATATAAGCCTCTTTTTAAAAAATTTTAAACTTTTGTTGATTTTTAAAAATCTTATATACATTTACAGATTAATCACACCTCATGAGAGATCTTTTATAATAAACTAAAATAGTTAAATAAAACTAACATTATAATGACCTTATCTGAAAGGGCATATCACATTCAATATCTGTAGTACCCCACTACCATGCTGTTAAAAAAAAAAAAGATAACAACTTTTAGTTACAAAGCAATAATGTTTTCTATTTTCTTGTATATCTCACTTATTTACTCATCATTTTATAAAAATCTTCAAAACTGTTCATTTCTGTAATATTAATGTCAGTATAAGTTCTTTTGGTTCTGCTCACTTCATCAATTCATATAAAAATGTCTATGTCTCTTTGAAATCATCTATTTCTCCATTTCTCAAAGCATAACAATATTTTATTACTTTCACAAATCCAAACTGATTCAACCATACCTCAATTAATGAATATCCCTTTAGTTTCCAGGTTGGTTTATTTGTTTCCTTGTTTCTGTCTCCAGAAAAAGAGCTGTTATAAATATTTTAATAGGACACTTTTTCTTTTCTTTGATTTCTTCAGGATAAGGGTCAATATAAGCATCTCAAGTTAAAGGGTATATAACAGTTCATATGGTTAATTTCCCTTTTGCACATCTCTGCCTGTTGATAATCTATCCATCCTTCAAAGCTCAGTTGAAATGCTCCATTTACCATAGAGTGTTCTGTGAATAGAAGCCTTTCATCTCTAGGTGAAACTGATTCTACCTCTTACAATCTCTCAGATGTATTCCTTTTCTAGTCTATTTATTTACCTATGACATAACTGATTTTTATCACTTTCTGGACAAGATTCATATCTCCATTTCTTAACAAATAATATTATATATCTTGAATGTCTAGTAAAAGAGAAAACTTAGTGTTTTGAATTCAAATTCAACCAGTCTTTGCTTTTTAAATTTTTTCTTATTGAGTTTGGTAAACCCAACTGAGTACCCCTAATCTGAAATAGTGTACAAAGATTCTTATTTTTATCTGATGGAAACCTAACTGTCTTTCAAGATCCACTTCTCATGTCACTTCATCTAAGAAGCCTTCTTGATCCATGGAAAAGTAGTTTCTTCCTTCTCAAATGTCTTATAGTATTTTATCCAGCTGTCTTTTGTCTTTGTTCAGTTCTAATTTCGTATTTATTCATATGTGGGAAATTCCTAAAAATCAAAATTGTATTTTATTTTGGGGAATATGGGAAGGGGAGGTACAGTTTGCATGTATATTGCCCAGCACAAGATCTCACACATAGTAGATACTTAAGAAATGGTTGTCATTGAATCAAAATTGGCCAATGCAAGTAGCCAAACATGTGGACATGACAAATATATTGGCCAAGACCCAGGGCTGCACCAAACTGACGGCCAGGAGACAGCCAGGAAAACTATTGAAAATGTTACATTATTAGCAGGTTTACTAACTTGAAGCCTGGAGGCAATCTATTTTATTAAGAGATTGAAAAATAGTTTTGAAAAACCAGCATGTGAAGAT
The DNA here is from genome assembly GCF_048593235.1 of Sminthopsis crassicaudata. Classification (NCBI taxonomy): domain Eukaryota; kingdom Metazoa; phylum Chordata; class Mammalia; order Dasyuromorphia; family Dasyuridae; genus Sminthopsis; species Sminthopsis crassicaudata. Next base: position 366,565,056 of record NC_133617.1, read on the forward strand.
TTCAATCAGAAATAGATGAGCACTTTTAAAGCTGCAATTGGTTTCTGAAGAATAGGCAAGATAAAAATTGATAGAGGTGAATAGCTAGCAAAATGCAGGATGGGAAAAAAAAGGAACGACTTGCCTCCTACTTGAAGTGAATAGCTCTTCTAATGTAATGGGTTTTAAACTTTAAAATTGTTTTGTACTATGACATGCATAGCAGTGGAAGGTTGGATTGAGAATGTTTATTGGATTTTTTTTTCCAATGGAGGATTGCCTATTTGGTATTTGAATAATGATCTCCATATATAAATATGGTAATGTAATTATGCTAACTAGTATTTTCTATAATTCAATACTCTGTTTATAATAATATATCATATTTTGCAGCCATGTTAGAATCCATTTGTCACCTCCACCTGGGTTACGAGATAGGAATGGGAACTTTAATGTACATTTCCCTGTAATCCAGTACGTCTCTAGTGTTAGATTTTTCCTTAGCATGACAAAATAATTATAATAGCTCACATTTATATAGCATTTTATATGTGTTATCTCCTCACAGCAACCTTGTACAGCTGGCAATATACATCTCATTACTCCCATCCTGCAGAGAAAGAAACTGAGACACAGAAAACACAGTGTACTTGACCAAGGTCATACAGCTAAAAAGCTGCAGAAGTGGGGCTCAAACATTGGCCTTCTAACCACAGGTTCAGCACTTTTCTCCACTACATTGCTTGTTGATATGTCTGTACAGGAATAGTTTCATCTGTGATATCTGCTGAGGGGTCATGTCACTCAATCTTAATTTTTGCCCATAATGATAGTATCGTAATAATCTTGAATAAATTAAAAAATATGGGGAACTGAGAGGGTATTTTAAGTAGCTTTGGAGAATAATATATATATGCAAGATCAATTTTATTTGTGATCACTCAGTACTTTATAGAGCACTTTATAAAGGAAAAGTGCTTATCTGGGAGTTATTGTTTGACCAGTTTTCATCTATCCCTAAAAATGACAAAACAAGAACTCCCTAGACTTTTGTCTACATGTGTTTAATTAACTGTTCTAATATTAGATTGTATGGCATTTTATTGATGAGATATATTTATTATGACCAATCCTTCTTGCCATCTCAATACCTATAAGAACAAAATTGGATTATCCCCAATATTTAGTCATTCCAGAATTCTGTCTTTGATATGAGCATGAAGGAAAATGTGGTGGGAGGTCACACTCGCTTTCTCTCATGCCAAAGTCTTGCAATTTCCAATGCAGATACATTAAAAAAAATATGGAGGCTTGGGGAGTGTTAAGGATACTGCTTTGACTTCCTTTGTCCTATGAGCATCGCTCCTTCAGAGTTCTAGCTCCATTCAAAACTAAAAGAGGGTGAGAATAGGAAGATGAGCTCATTTGCCAAACTCTGCTAATACCAGTCACACAGCCTCTGACACAGACAGACATTAGGATTCAAAAGGTGTAGTCAAAGATAGAATTGCTGCTGACTTTGGACGTAGTGTCATTTAGTCATTTAGTGTTCTCTGTGCCCATTTTTCAGCTGAGATCCATGCAAAAAAAGTTCCTGGACACCCATACAGTATACAGGAACATAGACATGCAGGGAAAGCCATCAGGAAACCAAGAATTACTCTACCCAGAAAGCGATCACAATCAATGTTATTGCTTTTTAGCTTCTAATTCACTCAATGTAGATAACCCCAACCCAGTTTTGAGTATTCTGATCAACCTCATTCTTCAGCATTTTTGAGAGAAAGTTGGAAGGAGCCATTAATTTAAGTGAGTTAAAGTAATTGTAAATATCCTAAATTATACTATCATCTTTTCTTTTGTGTAAATTCCTTGGGATTATACAATATATCTTAGCTGAAGAGAAGGTATGGAGGCTACTATGTATATGTGTGTACAAGTATGTATTGTGCTTTTATTTGTATGTCCCATGACATATGTGTAGCCTTATCTGTCTTGTCTGTCTGGAGCCATAGATTCATGCAGAAAAGATATCTCAGCTACATTGGTTCTGAGCCCCACCTCCCTCAATCTACCCTCCCTTTTACAATCCCAGCTACATTGGTAGAGGCATTTCCTCACTTGGGAATTTTCTATACCAATGGAATTCCAATTCTAACTCCCAGCCCCACATCCTGAGTTGATTGGGAAAGGTCAGTGTGATTTACTAGATGAGATGTTGAACAGAGTACAAGCAAAGGCTTGGTAACCCACTATAAAATTTTTGAGAGAGATTTTTGCTTGTGAACCATGAGTTCAAAGCTTCAGGTTCTCCCTACTAAAGCTTTATGTCCTGTTTGCAGGCAGCTTCAGAGTGGGAAAGAGACTGGAACGCTCATTAGTTGGGAGGTTGTACCAGATGACCTTAAAATGTTTTGAGTCCTGAGAAGCTGTGCTTCCCTTGTTGTTCTAGGATTCAAAGTAAGGCATTGTTCCAATCTACATTCTGGGATCTGGGCCTTCTGCCACATAGTACCCATTCATACCGATCTACACATAGGGAGCTAAGAAATCAGCAAGCTTTGGTCTTATTCCATGCCCTGTTCCATGCTTTGTGTGTGGTCTCAGCCAAGTTTTTAACCCGATTATGCTGTAACAGTACTATTTAAAATATCATGTGTCTATAATCAGAGTATAAATCTAAGATCCCCAGAGAGCTAGGAAAAGTGGGTCGGTTAAAGGCTGTCCCTTATTGTGTCCACACACAGAGGGACAAAATGCTGGTGTAATTCTAAACATGTTAGAATGACTCGATTCTGATAACAGCTCCAACTCGACCCTAGTCCTTCTGAAGATCTCAAAGTGTCTTTACAGCTCTTATCTTATTGCTGCTCACAATTTCTCTCCAAAGCAAATAGAAAGTGATGAAATTGTTCATATTTTCTAGATCAGAAAACCGGGACGCTGGGAGACTTACTAATTACCACAGTTCAACAAAGCAAATTCAATAAGCAATGATTTAGTGCCCTCACCATCAATCAGTGTATTAATTACAATTAATTACATTGTTTTGTACAACTATTTGTTAAGTACATAAAATGTGGAAGGACTATGCTACATCGGGCAGCTAGCTACCCTCTTCTAGTTACTGAAGGTGATCCTGAGAGTGATACCTTCATAATCCTTAGAGGATAATAGAAAAAATAAAGTAGGGAAATAAGAACTCTGTGGATTGAAATCTAAGAAGTACACAAGAAAAGGGAGTAGGACATGATAAATAGGGGCCAACTTGAGAGTTAAAAAGATTCAGGTCAAAAGACAGATGTGGGGAGGGGAGCAGAGTTGGTAGAATGGGCCTGGAAAGGGATGTGGCTGAACTGAGCTATAGTAAGAGCATGAGAGAGGCAGAAGAAGCTAGAGTTTTCTCTAGCTTAATAATTAAAGATTATGTGTGTGTGTGTGTGTGTGTGTGTGTGTGTGTGTGTTTTGTATATATATAATATATGCATATATTATATATATATAGAGAGAGAGAGAGAAGAGAGAGGAGAGAAGAGAGAGAGAGAGAGAGAGAGAGAGAGAGAGAGAGAAAGATAGAGACAGAGAGAGAGAGAGAGAGAAAGAGAGAGAGAGACAGAGAGAGAGAGAGAGAGAGACAGAGAGAGAAAGAGAAAGAGAAAGAGAGAGAGAGAGAGAGAGAGAGAGAGAGAGAGAGAGAGAGAGAGAGAGAGAGAGAAAGAGAGAAAGAGAGAGGGAAGAGAGAGGAGAGAAAGAGAGAGAGAGAGAGAGAGAGAGAGAGAGAGAGAGAGAGAGAGAGAGAGAGAGAGAGAGAAAGAGAGAAAGAGAGAGGGAAGAGAGAGGAGAGAAAGAGAGAAAGAGAGAGGGAAGAGAGAGGAGAGAGAGAGAGAGAGAGAGAGAGAGAGAGAGAGAGAGAGAGAGAGAGAGAGAGAGAGATTGAGACTAAGACCTAGGGACAGAAGGTGGGAGACACACCTCAATGATATCTACACAATTTAGTCAATGATGGAACATCTAAAGTTAACAAATTTCCAGATTCCAGTCAGGATGCTGAATGTTTGGGGAGTTGAGGTATATCTCCAAAGCAGGCAAGTCTCCCAACTGTTCATTCTTTCTGGCCCAGTGAATTGATAAATGATTCTAGGTTTGGGTATGGAAAGGGGCAGGGAAGTGCTTTACCACTTCAAGAAAACAGTCAACAATGACTGTATAGCACATAGAATTCCTGAATAAGGTTCTAAGTAGCAAGATATCCAGAATCCCAGACTAAGATCTTGTCCATTTTATGATTCTCTCATTCATCTATAGGTATTTCTCCCTCTGCCCTGCCCCCATCCTGGGCCACAAGCATAGCACACACACACTCTCCACAGAACTATTCCAATATTTTTCTTCTCTTCCTATGTGCATTACTCCTGTCTTGGATATTTCACTTTAATGAATTGACTGGGAGAAGTGTCGATTTTAGTTTAAAACCTTCCTTCAGTGGTTCTAACCATCTGTTTTGCCTTGGCTCAAAACCTGTGACAAGTAAGTGGTGGAGTAATGATAAATCTATGCATTTAAGGTCATGATTGCTTGAATAAATAGGTTGAATCAGTTAAAGTAATTAGATAATTAAAACGAAATGCAGAGACCAATGGGAATAGAATCAGAGGAAGTAAGATTACTAGAGATTTTGCCTTGGGAAAGACAAACAAAATAGAATATCAGCTGAGGAGATGAAGCCAGAAATGTATATTGATAGGAGAAGGTGGACACAATGCAAAGGGACTTGTAAATGAAGGGGAAAGTGATTTCATTAAGCCAGGGACGGCGAGCAGAAGAGGTGGGAGGGATGGAAGTGCAGATGCCTTCAGGCTTCCCTGAGGCATGAAGGTTCTACCTAGAGCTTTGATAGACTGGGTGGAGGGGAAATGAGGCTCCCGTTCTTTTTCAGGCTTTAATTCTATTCTACTTCTGAGCAGTGACATACCAGTCTTACTGCCTGTCCCTGTTGAACTACACACACACACACACACACACACACACACACACACACACACACACACATTTGTGCTTTCTTCTCTTTTTCCTATCAATTCTCCTTTTTTTTCTTATGTTCTTAATTTTTGTTTTCTTATTTTCTGCCATCTCTTTCTAGTTGCTCTTCCTTTCTCCTGCCCTTTTGCTCTCTAACTCCCTTCCTCACCCCAAACCTAGAAGGCAGAGGTAAAGGGTGCTGAGAGGATCAGGATTAGGACAAAGAAGATTAAAATTCAGATGTGGTCTTAACATCTTAGAGAATGGAAGGACCTCTTTTAGCCTTTTACATTATATTTCTACTTATGCAATCTAAGATCATATTAGCTTTGTATTTGGATGGAGAGATAGTGTAAATAAATCCCTCTGTTAATTCATATAGAGTTTATGGTCACCTGAAACCCCCAAGTTCTTTTCATATGTTTTTATTCTGTTACCAGGTCCCCCTCACCCTCCCCAGCCCATGTTATGCTTGCCAGAACCTTGGGGATAGCTCTTAAGTGGGCCAGGGATAGAAAAAGAAGCAGAGTGGAATTTGGCAGAGAGAGCATCCCAGGGAAATAGGGAAGAATTGGCCAGGAAGAAGTGAGACAGAGGACTCCAAAATCAAAGGAATTCTCTCAAACTGGACAAAGTTGAACTATGCCTTTTTTTTTTTTTAATTTCTAATTTTCTTCTTTCACATGGTTACTGCCATGAGAAACTCTCACAATACTAAAACAGCTTTGTTGATAAGACATGAAAAAATGATTACATTCACAGTCCATAGATCAGAGTTCCAAGCCACCAACTAGCTTTGTGAAAATGAACAACTTATTCCATTTCTAGGGGCCTCTTTTCTCATCTGTAAAATGGGCTCAGCAATCGCTAAAATTTCTTCCAACTCTAAATCTCCCCCTGCAATATTACAAACAAGTAGGTGTTTTTGCCTCCATTTGGACACCCCCCCCTTTCCTCCTGGTGACAGGGATCTCATTCCAATTCAATTTTTCAACGGCTTTAATTATTAGAATGCCTTTACTTATACTGAACTATACTGAACTGGGCTCTTTGGGACTTCCATATATTCCTTCTAGTTCTATCATCTAAAAACAGGCAAAAAAAGATAAATACTTGTCTCATCCTTCAGGGTTCTCTTCTCCAAGTTAAACATCCCCAGTTTCTTTACTGATCTACATATGACAGTTGACATTTTCCTTCATTATCATGGTTATCATCTAAGCTCATTCGGTTTACTAATGTCCTTCCTAAGATGTCATTCCCAGAAGTAGGTGCAGGATGGAGGGATGGAGCATTTATGTAACATCTATTATGTGCTGTCACTAAGAACTTTTTTCCCCCAAATATCTTCAGAGAACTCTGTAAGATTGGTGCTATTAGAGAGGAAACTGAGGCAGAAAAAGATAACATAACTTGTCCAGAGTCACACAGCTAGTAAATGTCTGAGACTGAATTTGAACTCATGTCTTCATGACTCCAGGCCCAATATTCTATCCCCTGTGCCAGTGTAAGGTAACATAGTAGATGAAATAAGGTCTGCATAGGGCAGAGCATACCTTTATTCTGGACATCATGGATTTCTTAATGAAATCTAAGATTAGATTAAGCTATTTTTGGAGAGCTCTTGTATCATTCTGTGGGCTCATATTGAATTTGCAGTCCATTAAAACTTCCATTTCTTTTAGAATGAACTGTTGTTCCTTAATTCTGTTCTTTTGAAATAAAGTGTGAATGTAAAGTAGAAGACTTTACATTTTTCCCTATTAAATCTAATCTTCTTCGTTTGGTCTTTTGTTATATCCTATTAAAAAAAAATATTGGATCTTTAACTTATCATTCAAAGTATTAGTGCTTTTTATCCTAAACACCTTGTTACTAAACTTAAAATATGTCATGCACACATTCTCCTACCCCCCAAGAACTGGTTGTAAACATGTACCATCATATCCTTGCCTCACTATTAAAATATTTCAAATATTCTATTTGTTCTAAAATGTTAACAACTACATAATGTTAGGCTAAAGCTAGGGGTAGGTATTTCATAAATCTTTTAGAGCTAGAAGTGTGTTTTATTTATTTTTTTTTAGTTTAATTCATCAAAAAGAGAAAACAGATTCCAAAGCTATCAGTGTCTTAAACTAAAAGAGTAAAGTTCTAATGGTGGAATTTGGGGCATTTCATTTGGTAGCAAAAGAGTTAAGGGGGAGTCAAGGCCTTCTCTATACCCCCACATTTTAGCATAAAGATGGTTGTCTATTCTACTTCTCTGGATGGCAAAGCAAACTCAAAGTACAGTGGAAAAGGTCATACAATGAACCTGGGTAGCAGGAAGAGAACAGAGGATGCTCTTTGTACTAAGAGAGTGACTGTAGTTTCTATCAATACAGAAGAATGATCATTGTTACTGTTGATCTTTAACCCAAGCTCTTTTTGATATTGTGAAATCAAAACAATAGAGGATGGTGGGTAGCAAGAAGAGTCACCTGGGAAGCTTCCTAAAATTGCACTTTTTTTTTTTTTAGAATATAGAGAGAGGCAAATGGAATCACAGAAAACTTTAGATGTCAAAATCAAGTGTTTTCTATGATTCTGCTTCCTAGTCTTCATCATCACCAGGCACTTCTGGAAAACTGATGTTCTCATGTAGCTTTCTCTATTATCTTTAAAGGTTCTTTAATATTTCTGTAAAGAGACTCTGAGGGCTCACTGTGCCATATAGATGACCTTGGGCTCTCAAAGGCTTTGCCAGCCAAAGTTAAGCCTAGGTTCTACCAAGCTGGAATCCTTCACATATACCAACTCCCAGGAACAAACCATACTGATTATCTGAAGATCAACCTAGCTAAATATGGAGAGAATAGCTTATCACTAGGTGAATGAATCAGTTCAATTCAAGAAGTATTTAAGTTGTTTCAGTCTTCAAGACTCTGGTGAATTTTTGACCATGCTGACCATTGAAACAGGAAATTACAAAGTAGCCCTCAATCTTGTATATCTCACCTCCATTTCCAAATAACAGTGGCTAAAAATGGGGTAAAGGATGTTTAAGAGTCACAGTTTTTAGAACATTATTGAGAATGTTCTAAATTTCTTAGAATTTATTTTTAATTCTTTAGAATAAGGAAGCCTTATTTAAATATTGGTATTTTAAATAAGGGTTCTTTTTGTCTGATGATGTCTACTGCAAGTAGACCCACATCCATACTGGCATTCCTGCCAAAAGTATAAATATCTGAAAAGAAACCATTTTTTTGTATTTTGTGAACAGATCTTGCTTCTGTTAAACTAGACCAGATCAATGAGTACCTGAGGCATTCTGCTTCTCAGCTGAATGAAATGAAGCCTTGATCTCCTTTTAGCTCAGCATGACGCAGAGACAGGCTCTCTTTAAATATATAAACTGATTTGAAAAAATTTATTGTGATCATTAAGTTCTTCAACATGTATGTGTATATAGGTGAACATAATAGGAGTGTACACTTGTATTAACATGCACATGCATGAGTGTAATGTATACCTATATTTGTAATAAAAAGCACATCCCATGTGGATATACCTGTAGAGTATGTATAATATACAAGTATGTATATATTGGATATGCATGTAATTCTATATGTAAACATAGTATATGATATGTATATACACACACATACAGATGCATGCACATACATACACATAAGGTGCTGTCAAGTAGCATTTGGTTGGCTGGAATTTGGATCCCTAGCAATACATTCCACTTTCATGTCTCAGTACTGTTCACATGAAGCTATGGAATGGTATTTCTAAGTTGATCAAGTGAGAAAACTAATGAAGGGTGATGACCCAGCTCTTTTTTTTAGTATATTGATTTTTCCTGCTTTGCTTTCTTTTAATATCACTTTCATTCCTGAATATATTCCTCTCTTTGCATTTGACTTGCCATTCCTTTTAATAGCTAGATGATATAGTCCATAGAATGCTGGACTTGGAATCAGATGAACCTAAGTTACCGCCTCAGATACTGCTTGCATGACCCTCAGTAAGTCACTTAACCTTCAGATTCCTCATCTGTAAAATAACAATAATTATAGTATCATTATGAGGATCAAATGGGATTACACATATAAAATACTTTGCAAATCTTGAAGCATTATAAAACTGCTGTTGTTATTGTTGACAAAGAACAGAAAAGAAAGAAGGGGAAAATCAATTCAGAATATCAAAGCAATATAAGCAACTGAAAGAAGAGGCAATGTGGTACTCTGAAGTAGATGAGGTGTTGGACAGAGCCAGGATGAACTGATTTCAGATCAGATACCTCATAGCTATATGACTCCAGGCAAATCATTTACTTCTCTGGGTTTCAGTTTCCTCATCTATAAAATTAGAGGATTGGATTTCATATCCTTTCAGATCTCTATCTGTTCTAACCCTGTCTTCCCAGTCTGACAGTGTAGTCTATGTTTTACACCCATAGTCCCTCACCCCTGCCAAAAAAAAAAAAAAAAAAAAAATTAAAAATAGGGAGTTGCATTCTTCTTCCAGGCTAAGCTTGATCATGAACTTGTTATTAAGTCAGCTAGCAGTCAGACAATATAATGAGAGCCCTTTAATGCCACCATCAATTCACCAGGAGTTCTATCACAAGTGATGCTCCTGGGGATGCTGGCAGAGTTGAACTATTGAAATAATGCAACCCGTGTTGTGGACTAGGAAGGGTGCTTAGATTGGGGGTAGAAAGAGACAGTACTAAACCCCGCTACTGACTCAGAGCAAATAATTTTTCCTTCCCACATTTTTGTTTCCTTCGATGTAAAATAAAAGGGTCAGCCTAGATGGTCCCTGAGGTCCCATCCACCTCTGGTGTTCTCGGAGGGACCAATTCAGGTGCAGACACCAAAGTCAGGGAGAGGAAAATTCTGCTGAGTGATGGGGTGTCTCAGGGGCTCATGTTGTCCTTAGCTTGAGATTCTTCCTGGCTCTGCTACTGCTGGGCTCAGTGCTGCGTGTCTGCAGCTAGTTTATTGGAAGGGAAAAAATATATAAAAAGATCATCTGCCTGTATTTAGAAAAATGGAAGATAGCAAAATGCCATCTGAATGAAAGCCCATCATCAAGGCTGCTTATGCCCGCCTTTGAAGTGTGGAAAGAAACTTGCCCTGAATAGTATGAGCGAATATGATGAATTAGGGTATTTTATTAACCAGGATGAAACCAGCCAGCCAGCCTTCTGCACATTTTCGTTCATCTTAATAGCTATATTCAAAAACCATGCCATCATCTATTCAAAAGCAGAACCAGTGGGAGAAGTGTACAGAGCATTTCATATCCAGGGTTCTTTTCCTCCTTCTCCTTCTCCCTTCTCAATCCAATCCCATATTTCCTTTCTGTAACAAAAGCAATATACCAGAGAGGAATCTGGCTGAATCTTCCCAGCGCCAAAACAATTAGAAAATTTGGATTAACAGATCTTGAGCTGAATGGGATGAGACATGTCATGTAGTTCAAACCTCGCATCTTTTTACAGATAAAGAAACTGAGACTCAGGAGGATTAAATAACCTGGTAATTCAATCACATAACTGGCTGATTTGGATAAAGGAGTCAGATAAAGGAGTAAAGAGTTTCAGTGATTTTATAGACTGTTAGAGCTGGGGAGAACTCAAGAATTATCAATCTGATCCAACCTGATTATTTTACAGAAGAATAAACTGAGGAACAGGCTGATGAAGTGATTTACCCAAGAAGACCCAGATAGTTAGAAATAAAGCTGGAAGTACTGGTTTTTCTAACTTGCAGGATTCCTGACAAGGAAAATGAAATTTTAGGTCTTCTGTCTGTTTCTGGTGTCTCATTCAGACCAGCAGAGCATATCCATTCAGATGGCACATATAATAACTGCCCTATGCTGTGTTGTGATGCTGACAGAACAGTGTTGTCCTAGCTACAAAATCAACCCAGCTATCAAATGATGGCTATTTTTGTTTCACTTCTTTATTCAGGAAAAAGGAGGTGATAATGTTCTTTAAAGGTTAGAAGAAGGTCATAGCTTGGATATGCTGGGTATCAATTGCTATAAAATTTTTTTTTAAAAAGTAAAAATTTTTTTTAAAATAGCAATACATGAAGGGATGATAAACTGTGGTTCTGTATTTCTAGCATATTTACCAGTTTGGATAGAATATACTATTTTTTCTTTGGTGTATATGACATTCAGTCTTTTTTACCCTTAAAAATCCTATTATGCCCTCCACCCAGGTCTATGGAGAATCTTGAAATTTTTTTCCTGCCTCACCACCCTTTTTGTCATTTTACCTAAGTCATTATCTCCAGAAGGTTCTTATTAATTAGGATTCATTTGTTTCCTTGGAGGGGTAGTAGGTTTATGTTTTTAGCCTTCATTATAACTTTACCATAGATAAGTTTATCAGATTGGTTGGTTTTCACCAGGCTGAGCTATTGGTCTATTACTCATTAGGTTTTTAATATTGTACAATCCTCTTGTTCTTCGGAAGTTTAGCTGAGGGCCCAAGGCAGTATGAAGATCCTGGAAATCTAATAATAATAGCAAACATTTATATACTTATTTATGTTATGAGTAAGTATCTGAGGTTGAATTTGAATTCAGTTTTTTTCTGACTCCAGGTCCAGTTTCTATCCATTGTGCCATTTTGCTACCTAAATTGGCTTTGGGGAAAAGAGCATTAAAGACATTTCTTCTAGGCTTCTTCTTTGGTAAATGAATGGACTGAATTTGATCTGATGATGTTCCTTCAATTAATTTCAATTCAATTTAATTCAACCTAACAATTACTAAGTGCCTAATACATTTGAGGGACTGACTATTCTAAAGTGGGTGCAGAGAGTAAAGAGAGATAAAAGAAAAAAAAAATTCCTGTCCTTAGTGAACTTATAGTTTAGAGGAGAATACTCTGTGTGTGTGTGTATGTGTGTGTGTACAGACACTGTAAGCTGCTTCAAGGAAAGAAAAAAAAATCTCTAACAACTATGGGTTCAAGAAAGAGCTCCTATGAGAAAATAGGATTTGATTTCAGGCTGAAGCAAGCTAAGGATTTTAAGAGGCAAAGGTGAGATATGAGTGAATTTTAGCCATAGGGAACAGCCTATGCAAAAATATGGTAATGGGAGATGAAACACTGCGTCAGAAAAGGAATAATGTAAAATAAGTCTGGGAAGGTAACCTGGAGTCATATTTTTTTAAAGAAGCATTTTAAGTGCTAATCTGAGGAGTTTATAATATGTTCTTTGGTCAATAGAGAAACACTGAAGATATTTGGGCAGGGATCATTGGTCAGACCTGTGCTTTAAGATTATTTTGGCATTTATATGAAGAACATATTGGAGATTAAAAAAAAAAAAGCAAGGAGATTAGTTTGGAGGCTATTGGAATAATGCAGGTGAGATGTAATGAGGGCTTGAATTAGGGTGGAGACTGTATAATTTTTCCTGGTGATTAACATGATGCCAGGATGTTAGTAAGAATTTGAGAACAGAAATACTGACTACTTCATCTAGAGGGGAGAGTCAAGATGGGTGGTCATGGTTGAATGTTGGTACCTTTTCTGCCTGACTTTTGTCCAATTTGTAGGAAAAGCGAGTGACAGAGCTCCAAGCCAATAGCACTTCACTAAAAGGTCCATGCTCCTCTGATGAAGTAAACCTTAGTTCTTTCTTACTATATAAGACCCCTCTGGTCCCTTGGACCTTGATTTTATAAGTTTTGATAACCAAATAGGCAAAAGAAACATGGTAAAATAATGAATCATATCGGTCCCCCTTTGCTCTTGGGGACCAAAAATTTGATATATCAGCAGAGGAGTCACAGGGGTTGGTTAAAACACAGAATATCCCTGCTAGCTAAATAATTATTAAATGGGCATAATGATCATAAATGTCACCTACTCATATTGGGCAAGAGAAGCAGGAGGGTACTTACGTAAGTGGAGGACTTTCCAAACAATCAAAGTACATCCCCAAGCTGGACTTAGACCTGCAATTTGAGCAAAAGAGGAAGGAGATACTTTCGCCATCTTTTTTGTGGCTGTACAATTTGTGGCTTCATAACTGGTAAACAACTAGTAAATATTGTATTAAAGTTTGAAGCCTGCCATAAAGGTCAACTATAAGAACTTATCCCTATATGATTATGTAAAATATCAAACTGATTAATACTGATTGGAGTAGAGTAGGGGTCAAATGAAAATGAATCATTTCTCACATTCTGCCCTTGCCTGATGCTAAACATAGCTGTGATGAAGTATCAGAAGGTAGTATTGCTGATGGTCTCAGCTAAAAACAAAGGATACTTAGAATCTTCTGGTTTTATTTCTTTCAACTATAAGTCATTCATATTTCCCTACTTCTATCTAGTACACCTTTACCCCAGATTAATAAGTAAACCATTCATTCATGAGATTACAAGGTTTGTAATTGCAAAGAACCTTTTAGGTCATTTCATTCAGGTCTAAATCAGAGATTTAGAATTAGAAGAGACCTTAAAGACCATTGAGTCCAACTTCTCATTTTACAGATAAGGATATTGAGGAAGAGAAAAGCTAGGTGAGTTGTTCAGGAACACACAGTAATTTATTTTAGATGGCTTTCAACTCAAGTTTTCCTGACTCTAACCCCAGCATTTCATGTACTATGATACTAAGCTGCCATGAGGAAAAGCAAAGATGAAGAAAATGAGATTGAGAGGGGCAAAACCAAACATGTAAGTCACAGTCAGGAGTTAAATCTCTATCCTCTTACTCCAAACTCAGGGTTCTTTCAATTCCATCTCTATGCACTCAGATTTATGTTAATATAGGAGTCACAAAATAAGCATGGTATATAATACCTGCCCTAAAGGATCTTGCAATCTAGTTGTAGAAAAAGGATGAACAGATAGATATATAGATAGAAAACAAGTTGCTACAAGACTTTAGAAGTAAGACTATACAATCATCTGGTGGTTTCTTCATTTATTTAATACTGTGTCTTAACTCAAACATTCAATTAAATGTGACCTTCATCAAATATTTCCTGATGAAAACATTCCAATAACAACTATTGAATTGAAAATCCTCAAAATCCTTTGTTGTAAGTGATCTTATGAACCTGTTTAGAAGATATATGGGGAAAAGTGTTGTTTTGTTTATAGCAATATCCCGTTATAATCCCCACTTTACTCACCCACTTTATTCAACAGATTTAACTCTTTCCAAAACCCAAAACCATTCTCAAAATGGAATCATTTGCTAATATTGAGGCTCTTCAGCAGATAGACATATTGTAGATTCTAAAGGCAATTCCTAAAGAGGCTCAAAAATTATTTGAGCATTAAGATCATCCTAAGGATAAACATAGATGGCACTATGGATAGAGTACTCAGCCTCATTCAGGAAGGTGAGTTCAAATTTAACCTCACACTTACTAGCTGTGTGATCCTGGACTTTACTTCTGTCTGCCTCAGTTTTCTCAATTGCAAAATGAAGAGAATAATAACTACCTCCCAAGGTTACTGTGATGATCAAATTAGATAACATTTATAACATTTACAGCATTATGCCTAGCACCTAGTAAACACTTAACAAACTGTTCCTCCCTCCCTCCCTCCCTCCCTCCCTCCCTCACTTCCTTCCTTCCTTCCTTCCTTCCTTCCTTCCTTCCTTCCTTCTTTCCTTCCTTCCTTCCTTCCTTCCTTCCTTCCTTCCTTCCTTCCTTCCTTCCTTCCTTCCTTCCTTCCTTCCTTCCTTCCTTCCTTCCTTCCCTCCTTCCTTCCTTCCTTCCTTCCTTCCTTCCTTCCTTCCTTCCTTCCTTCCTTCCTTCCTTCCTTCCTTCCTTCCTTTTCCTTCTTTCCTTCCTTCCTTCCTTCCTTCCTTCCTTCCTTCCTTCCTTCCTTCCTTCCTTCCTTTTCCTTCTTTCCTTCCTTCCTTCCTTCCTTCCTTCCCTCCTTCCCTCCTTCCCTCCTTCCTTCCTTCCTTCCTTCCTTCCTTCCTTCCTTCCTTCCTTCCTTCCTTCCTTCCTTCCTTCCTTCCTTCCTTCCTTCCTTCCTTCCTTCTTTCCTTCTTTCCTTCCTTCTCATAGAGGCTTCCAAGACACCTGCTTTGAAGGGACAACACTTATTTGTAGAAGAACCTCTGATTTGTTTGTAAAAATATCAGTTACATGAATTTATAGTTACAGATTATATAATATAACATTATACATCGTTGCACACTAAATTGCTAAGTGCAGACTATTAGTGTAGTAACAGGACAGAAAGATCATGGCAAAGATGGGTGCCTCAAGTTGGACATTAGCAGATACTTGAGTAGGCCATCCCAGTAATTTTCACTACCTTCATCAATATTCCATGCCAGACAGAAGTTGCCAAGTTATAAGCATTTCTCCTTGGATAGGAATCTCTGTTTTCTAGATCAATAATTTTTCCTAACATCCCATAAATTAGGAAACTGAAGTGATATATGTATCAGCCACAATTTGCCTTGTTCACTCTTCAGGACCATAGGAAATAGGATGATTTTATTCAATGACGATGCTGGAGAGAGAAAAGAAAGTAGAATATCAATAGCTATAGATATAGATGAATCATAAATATCACTTGTATATTGTAAAGAGAGAGATTATTGAACCTCTTGGTAACAGATTCAGAAGAAATTCAGCTTTTTCAAGAAGGAGGCAATTTTGAAATGGAGAAAAAATTCATTTGGATTCCTATCTTAATCCAATCAGTATTAATCAATTTGATAGAATCATATCAAAGTTCTGTATGAAAGTCTCCCGAGGTATGAGCTGCATATTCTAAGTTCACTTAGCTAACTAAAGGCCCTTTATCCTTTTTGTGTCTTACGATGGTGACCAAGCTAACATGACACAGTTCACAACTACATGGAAAATCCCCCAAAATATTTTTGTACCTCCAAGCCAAATATTTGTCTAATAGAAGCAGATGACCATCTTATGACCACTTAGGTCACTGACTGTGACAATTTGTACTTTTTCCTCCTGCCCAAATTAAGGAGGTCTGTCCTTATTTGGAAATATTCCTTGCTTCACTCAACTTGTGACCCTAATTACATTATTTTGCTTATTCAGTGGAATTATTCTGTATTTGATATAACTGTTCTGGAATAACTGGATGTCTAGCCCTATAAAAATAGAGCCCTGGAAGAAGGAGGCCTCTCAGATAGTGAGGAAAATCCGAGATAGAAAGAACCATGGACCTTTTAATAAATCGCCATTGGCTCAGACCTCTGCTTTAGTCTCTCTTATTGTTGGTGGGATAATTTTAATTTCCACAGAGATGGGGGAAAAATTATAAACTGGGAATTAGAAGAACTGATTTCTTTCAGATCAGAAGATCTGAGTTCAAATCTTCTACAACCTCAATCCTGACTTTCTTTCCCACCTTAGTACATATGTGATGTTGGACTCTTGAGATGAATCACTTCAATTATATGACCTCAGTTTCCTCACCTCTAAAATAGCAAAATTAAACTCCCTTTTAGCTGTAAGACTTCCAACTGGCAAATTTGACACCCAGTCCTTTGGTTCCAAATTCAATTGCCTTGCTAAATAATTTTCTTTCTTCCCCACCAACCCCCTAAAGGAAGAAATTCATTGCATTTAAGTTACAGGGTATATCACAGATTTTTAAGTGGAGGCATTCTTTTCATATTTTACTGAGATTATTTTATGCTCCAATCTCAAGGGAAACAAGCAGTTTGCACATTTACTGTTTCCCATCAGCCGACCATCTGCAGGTACCACCTTTAACAACACACTATAATCCATTTACTGGACACTTTATCATTGTAGTATATTTGGGGTATCAAAAACCAGCTGTTATAGGGCTATAAACAAAGAGTTTATTACATATTGTTTATCATTGCTTTAGTATTGGAAGGCTCAGGGCAAACATTAAGGCAAGTTAGCTTTGAGATTCATCTTTATTCTTGCCAAAGAGGTCAAAGGTTATTTCCCTAATAATATGCAAATGGGGCCTTTACTCCAGATTGTGAATAATCACTTTAGATTAAAAGCAGAAATTTCTTTTAATCCCATTTGCAGTATAGTCTTTTGCATGTAGTTAATAATTAATTTAAAGAATTACCACTTCAGTGAGCCTGCTACATTATTTATTAAGTGTAATTAAAGTATTTATTAGTCAAGTAATAACTGAAGGCAACCCTAAGCACCTCAACTATGTTGTAAAATAATCACATCCTTTGTTGATCTGCAAATCACAGTTAAGCATGGATCACTTTGGTGATAGATTATTAGTTGTCATTTGGTCCATATTTAATTTGTTGCACTAGTGGGAGGCTTTCCAGCTTTATTGATCTACTGATACTCCTATTGTTTATTTTGGAGAAATGGGTGTCTCTGGCATTTCTCTGTGATGATTTGTGTCTATTGATTCAGAAGGAAATAAGGGATTACTCCTTCAGTATTCTCTCTGCTGTCCTCATCCTTTGAAGATTCAAAAATGGCTCATCTCAATTGAACCATCTTGGGATCCCCTGATTGAATTGCTGATGCCTTAGCTATGATTCCTTTAGGTTTTGAACATTCATCTGCTTTATTTATGACCAGGATCTTTTTTTTTCCCTCTGGGAATCAGCTGAGATAAGTTTTAGTCTGCCCCTAATTCATAGTTTGATTAAAGCAAATCTTTTAACCTCTATAGGCTTCAAATTCTCATCTGCTCTGCCTCTTCACAGGATTGTTGTGAGGATCAAATGAGAAAATGTGCAAATGCACGAGAGAGTTGGATCATTTTAGAACAGCATTCCAGAAGGGTACAGTTTCAAGGACAACAAGAAGAAAATTTTGGATGATAACCTTTGATTTTAACTGATAGCACTTCTGGTAGATTTCATGTTTCTCCTTCCACAAAGAAACTCTCCTGACCATCCTATCCAAAAGTGATATTTCCCTTTTCTAATTCCTCTCTCAATTCATCTATTTTCTTTCTTAAGAAACCTATCATGATCTGCTCTTTTTATTATAGTTATTTGTATACACTGTCTCTCTTCTCCTAATCTGTAAACTCCTTGAAGGTGTGTTTTGTTCATCTTTGTATTATGTGTTTATAAATTTGTATTATGGACCCACCATTGGACTTAGCACCTAAGGAGTACTTACATGGATGGATTGTGATTTAATTTATGTAACTGTTCCCTATGGGGGGAAGATTGTACTTCTTTCATAATTTTTTGACTTGTGTAACCAACTTGCCTTGTCCTAGAAATCCTTCATAGGTGGTCTACCCAGTATTCTGGGGCCTTCCATATTGCATGAAGACCAACGAGTTGCATAGACTCTCCATTAGTTACCCTTCATGTTCACTACATGACCATTCCACCATTTTCCAGTCACTTCTTTCTAGTGGTGTTCATTATACCAGTTCTTTGGGGATAATTCTCCCTCAGTAATAAGCTGCACCCTACTCAAATCTACTATGTATTTCTCCTCTGCCTTTTGCGTGACATACAACATTAATTCTTCAGAGACAGTAATATACTATGCTTTGTAGATATATAATATAAGTGGAAGAATATTGATATTTTAAAAACTAAACCTTGGTTTTAAGTTGGGGGACATTTAGCAATTTAGTTCACTTATTAAATTTTGGGATCAGTTTACATATACCCATACATATATGTAACTGGTTCTATACATGCATATATTATATACATCCATATATTTCTATTCACATACACAGCTATATAGATGTATATCCTCTGATAGACCTCTGAACTATTCACCTAACTGCAGAGCATAGTCTGGATAATAGTTATTTTTCATCCACTTGTCTTTTTCTGTGTGGATAGTTAGGCCAAATTTTTGAGCATTTATAGATCTTATATAAAGGAGGTACTCCAATGTACTAGAACTTGATAGAATTAATATAATATTTTCCATAAACAGGAGGCCGGGGAACCTCTCCTTTCATAAGGAAGCTGTATTTGACTTAGATTCAGTGGTAGGCAGCCTAAACATCTTCAAGGAGCATTTCTCACTGTTGTATGAGTCACTTGATATTTATCATCAGAGGGTCATTGAGCAAAGTGATATCTGTCATTATAGCTTTTAAGGATTCTTGCTTGATTTCAACATTTGATGAGAAATAGCTTATTCCAAGAGACCCTGTATGGTGACTTTTTGCTCTACTGATGCAATTGCTCTTTTGAATAGGCAACAAATAATAAGCAGAGTAGTCTCTTGTATTTTCAGTACCTTTCATTCAATTGAATTTTTGCAAAGATTTGTCACTACTATGGAATATAATGCATGAATTCTGGCTTGCTCTCTCTCCTGCCATCATCAAGAATGTACTTGAAACCTGCATAAATTACTTTCATAAGAATTTTCTAGGATTATTAAACTAGGCAATATGATGTATTGAAAAGAGAAACTGCTCACAGAAAACAAAAGAGAATTCTTCACAAACCAATAAAGACAGGAGTTCAAACACTGCCTCTGACAATCTCTCAGTATCCTAGACCCCAGCTTCTTAAACTGTGGTTCACAACCCCATATGGGTCTTATAATGGCATATGGGGGTGGACAGAATTATGATTTATTATTAATTAATGTTTGATTTGTATGCCTATTTTATATAAATATTTGCCCATGTAAAAATTTGTCTAGTAAAAAGGGTCATGAGTAGAAAATGTTTAAGAAGGCCTGATAGACTAGGGTCAAAAACTACACAATACAGACATGGTATTGACCTGCATTGTTAAAGGATATTTCCTATATACCAATAGGAGTTTTTTATACAAGTGAAATCATAGATCTAGTTCCAGATCCTAAAATCCAGTCAAATAGGACTGGGCTGAAGAGAAATAACATTTATAAACCACCTGTTATGTATGAGGCTTTGTGTTAAGCACTTTATAAGTATTATCTCACTTGATCACGAGTTATTAGCTGCTATTTCCTTCATCATCTGTTTTTTGGGGGTGTTTTTAAGTAATTATGGGGTTTTTTGTAAATATTTGGTACTCTTTCATATATCTTAAGAAAATATTCCTCAGGAGTCTCAAAATTACTACCTCAAGCAAGAATATCCTCTTGTATATTTGCCCTAGTCTAGTTATTTCTTTCTTTTTGTCTTTAATTAAACTTCTATTTCTATATGGAGGATATTATGGACTATGATGTTAGAATTCAAATGATTTGACTCCACTATCATTGATAGAAAAAATAATTTGTTATTGAAATCATATGGATCTTTTCCATTTTCTTTTTTGTCTATTTTTTGCCTTCCTGTTGATACATCTTAATTAGCTCTCATCAAGACTTCTTTAAACTTTATTTCCCTTTAAAGCCTCCCAGTGCTTTATGTGATAATATTTTTCTTTTTTAAGAATGGAAATTTATTTATTTTTATTTTCACTCACATTTTAAAGAATTTTAATAGTAGCTTTTTATTTTTAAAATACATGCAAAGATAGCTTACACTCATCCCTACAAAACCTTTTGTCCCAAATTTTTCTCCCTTCTTTCCCTTCCTCTCTTCCCCCAGACAACAAGTAATTTAACACAAGGTAAATATGTGTACTTCTTCAAAACATATTTCTACATTTATCATGCTGCACAAGAAAAATCAAATAAAAAAGGAAAAAAATGAGAAAAAAAAAAAGTAACCACCACCAACAAAAAAGTTGAAAATACTATGTTTGATCCATATTCAGTACCCATAGTCTTCTTTCTAGATGCAGGTAGATCTCTCTATGGGATGATATGACTTATAATTTTCTATCTCCCTCTTCTCTAAAATTAATTCTCTAAGCCACTGTTATATCTGGCTGCCATATCTCTCTATTTGGTTAAAAGACAAAGTATTTGCTGACCAAGATCATGGTCTTCTCATGATGATTGATTTACATCAATTAAACTTCCTTAGGAAAAGATTATAATCTGGATCTGTATCTGTTCATTTATCTATTGTTGATCTTTTCAATATGAATAGCTTGTTTTAAAATGTCAGGTTGCTGCTGATTCTATTATATGCTATATCTTCTCATTTTTATTCTTCTAAGGTTGATCATTTTTATCTTTTATCTAACACATTATTGTTCTCCCTAAACATTTCAGAATTCTTGTTATATAGTTGCTTACTATATACAAGGATATTTTTTATTTTTTAAATTCATTTTATAATCGATGTCCTCTACTCTTATTAAATACTCCTGAACTGTAGTTTAAAATGTATTTTTCATCATCTCTCCTTTGCTCACCTTTGCATTAAAGTCACAGAGTAGCAAAGTATGTGTTTAATTTTAAAAATCTTATTGACCATTTTATCAAATATTTCTACCATTTCTTCTTCTGTAACACATGCTTGTACATAAACTGAAGGGAATTTCATTACAGTCTTTTGGCAGATACTTATGAAATGATTTTCATTGTTTTTTGTACACATGATCTTATTTCATCAGTTTTTTTTATTTGCCTCTCTAAGGAGAATCCATGAACCATTTTCCCATTTAGTATCTGGTTTAGCTTATACCAACAACTGATGTAATCTAGTTGCTCTTAAAGTATGTTTATTTATTTGTCACTGGACAAGGGTACCATTAGGATACCAAAAGTTAAATTTATGTTTATAAATGGTTTAAAGCCTGGGTGATTCTTAAGCTCAATCCATTCCTTTTCCTTCTCCCTGCTATGATCACTGCAGAAATTGGAAGGAGTTGCCTAGGACTGAGGACCATTTTGTAAATTTCTTTGTTTCATGGGTTGTCATGGATAAAGAATTCATCACCAAGTGCTCACCCTACTTGTGATGAGCTTCTTTATACTTATCTGTGAAAGTCCACAGAACGCATGGTCCCTTTTTTTCTTAAAAAGAATTGTAAGGAGGTGGAGTCAAGATGGTAAAGACAGGAAAGTACCCAACCTCTCTTCCAAGCTCTCCAAATTCCTTTAAATAATGACTCTAAACAAATGCTACAAAAGCTCACTGAGGAAAATAATTCCTTAAAAAATAGAATTAAGCAAAGAGAAGTTAATGACTTTATAAGAACTCAAGATACAATAAAGCAAAACCAAAAAAAAAAAAAAAAGGTGAAAAAATAGAAAAAAATGTGAAATGTCTCATTGGAAAAACAATTGATTTGGAAAATAGATCCAGGAGAGAGCATTCCAAAATTATTGGTCTACCTGATCATGATCAAAAAAAGATCGACATCATCTTTCAAGAAATTTTCAAGGAAAACTCCCCTAATATTCTGGAACCAGAGAGCAACATAGAAATTGAAATAATTCACTGATCACCTCCTAAAAGAGATCCCAAAATAAAAACTCCCAGGAATATTAAAGCCAAATTCCAGAACTCCCAATTCAAGGAGAAAATATTTCAAGCATCCAGAAAGAAACAATTCAAATATAGTGGAAACATAGCCACAATAACACAAAATTTAGCAGCTTCTATATTAAAGGGTAAGAGAGTTTGGAATATGATATTCCAGAAAGCAATGGCGCTAGTATTGCAACCAAGAATCACCTTTGCACCAAAACTGAGTATAATCCTTCAGAAAAAAAGATGGTCATTCAGTGAAATAGAAGATTTTCAAGTGTTCATGATGAAAAGACTAATACTGAATGGAAAAATCTAATTTTTGAATTCAGGACTCTGGAGAAGCATAAGAAGATAATCAAGAAAGGGATATTATAAGGGACTTAATAAGGGATATCTGTTTGCATTCCTATATGGAAGGATGATACTTGTAACTCATTAGAACATTCTCATTATTACGGAAGTTAGAAGAAGCATATATAGACAGAGGACACAGATTGAGGTGACTATGAAGGGATAATTTTTTTTAATGATGAAATTAAGGGGTGAGAGAAGAATGTACTGGGAGAAAAGGAAAGGGAGAAGTGGAATAGTGCAAATTATCTGCCATTAAAAAAAAGTCAAGAAAAAGCTTTTACAATGGAGGGGGGAGGGAGAGGGAGTAAACCTTACTTTCAGCAGAACTGGCTCAAATAAGAAATAATATACATACTAAATAGGAGTATTAAAATCTATCTTACCCTACAGGAAAATAGGAGGAGAATGAGATATGAGAATGGAGAGTGATAAAAGAGAGAGTATATTGAGGGAGGGAATAGTCAGTAGTAAAACACTTTTGAGGAGGGATAGATTAAAGGAGAGAGAGAATAAATGGGGGGGGAATACAATTAGCAATAGTAATTATAAAACAATTTTTGAAGCAAGTTTCTCTGATGGAATATTATTATTCTCTGGAAAATGATGAGTGGGATGCTCTCTGGAAAAAGAAAACCTGAAAAATCCTCCATGAACAAAGTGAAATATACTGTATAAAAATAATAGCGGTATTCTTGGATGACCAGCTGTAAATGACTTTGTTATTCTCAGTAATACAATCACCCACATCTACTTTGAAGGACTTATGATGAACAATCCTAGCCATGCCCAGAGAAGGAATTGATTGTGTCTAAATATATATTGAAGCATTCTCTCTCTCTCCTCTCTCTCTCTCTCTCTCTCTCTCTCTCTCTCTCTCTCTCTCTCTCTCTCTCTCTCTCTCTCTCTCTTCTCTCTCTCTCTTTCTCTCTCTCTCTCTCTCAATATTTTTTCTTGAGCATTTTAATTTTTATTAGAATGGGAGATCTATGTTTTCTTTCATAACTTAGCTGTTATGGAAATATTTTGCATAACTTTACATGTGATTTCTTAGTTGTGGGTGGGAATAAGTGAGAGAATCTAGAACTCAAAAATCTTAAAAATAAATATAAGAAATAGTTTTGAATGTATCTGGAGAAAAATTTTAAATAAATAAAATTTTAAAATTGCATCCTTGTGTATGATAGTCATACATAGAAAATTTAAAGAAAAAGATGAAGGGAAGTGGATGAAAGAAAGATAGAAAGAAGGAGTGGGAAAGGGAGAATGGAAAGGAAGAGGAAGGAAAGAAGGAAGGAAGGAAAAAAGGAAGGAAGGAAGGAAGAAAGGAAGGAAGGAAGGAAGAGAGGGAAGGAAGAGAGGGAAGGAAGGAAGGAAGGAAGGGAAGGAAGAGAGGGAAGGAAAGAAGGAAGGAAGGAAGGAAGGAAGGAGGAAAGGAAGGAAGGAAGGAAGGATGGGTGAATAGATGGATAAATAGATGTTATATCTGGGAATCTCATTCTGCTAATGATTCGTAGACTCGTCAAGGAAGGAAAAAAGGAAGGGAGCTAGTTATAATTGGAAATCCTATTCCACTAGTGATTAATAGGCTCATCATTTAAACTCATGAAGACTAAACTCATATTCATATACATGATCCCTAAGGTCTCTTGTGACTGAGATTTTTTGCTTCCATGTGACCTATTGTAGCACTGCCTAAAGGAACATTAATATTTTGGGAAATGAAACATTTCTTTCGCTGGTCAATAAGATTTAATGCAGAGTACAATATACTTAGATCTAGAAGGGTCTTTGTCATCTTGTTGGTTAAGTTCCTTCTTTTACATCTGAGGAAACTGAGGGCAAAATAAATACAGATACTTAACTAAGGTCCCACATACAGCTAATGGTAGTGTCAGGATCTAAATCCAGGTTTTCTGATTCCACCTTTAGCACTCTTCCCTCTGTACCAAAGTGCCTCAAAAAATAGATGGACATAGTCCAGAGAGTTTCCATACTCAACTTCTCCCTACTGGACCCCATACTCATTCCCATCTTGGGGCTCCCTTTCACACTGCCTCCTTTCACTCAGAAAGTCATTCTTTTTCCTTTCTTCTATCAAATAAAGCTAAACATACTCTTAGGCATGTATAATTTCTTGTCTGATGTAATTTTTTCTCAGTCTTTTTTCTACTCTAATCCTTCATCCAGCCCTCTTCATATTCTAGCACTGTGCCTGGAATTTTTTAGTCCCTTATTAAAATATCTGTTACTGTATTAAAAGAGAAAGAAGTTGGGGTGGGGCCAAGGTAAAGGAGGAGGTGAGATGGTCAGGGGAAGAAAGATGGAGAATTCAGGGAATTAACCTTAAAACTTTTAGGAATAGATGCCAACACGGCCAAGAATGCTGGTTTATAAATTGATTTGTCTTCCAACCCCTTTAAAGAGCCATTTCCGTGAGACAGACAGGTTGGCCGTATATCATGTATTCACTTGAACTCGTGCTGTGTCAGCCTCCATCTGACCTCTTAATCAAGCTGAGTGCCAGGGCAAAGAAAGGAGATAGGAGATCGTTTATAGAAAGGCAGAGCTGGCTGAATTCCCGCAAACCATCTGCGTGTCTAGCTATGGTCAGACTAACTGTCGGCTAATGGCCCCCTTCTCCTATGATCCATTTATATATTCCCCCGCCTTTTTTTTTTTTTTTTAGTGGAAAACAAATAGCGTTATTGGATGTGCTCTGCTTGGCTGCAGCTGTGAATTGTAAAGTTGGAAGCCGGTCCAAGGAGAAGTCAGACAGCACATTCTCTGTTTAGACAAGAGGCCCAAACTGCTGATCTGGCCTCATATGATCCTTGATATTTTATTTATCTAAATTTTGACATGGTCTTGGGAGGTAACATCTTGGTGGTATGCATTTTTCCATGACTTTAGTTGTTTCTGAAGGGAAAGGTGCCTTCTCTTTGTTATAACCAGTGATCACTATTTATTCTTCTTGGCTTTGTTAGGATTTAATCAGCCTGTATACTAACAGCACTTGAGGTCCTTGAAAATTAAATCTGGATGGGAACAATGAGTACAGTAGATATGTAATAGGGATTTGTCAGTGGCTCTTGGGAGTTTTTATTTAAAAAATAGTAATTGATCTCCAGTTAGAGAATAATGCAATGAAGCAAGATGAACTATGAGGTAGAACCTTTATCATTATCAGTTTCATTTAATTACTCTTATATACCTGCAATGATGAAGTCTCTAGGCAACATAGCTGATAGAGGAATTCAAATCCTATCTCAGAGACTAGCTGTTCATCTTTCCTTCTCAAAGAGGACCATGGACATCATTTGGATGATGTCTTGATTTGCATGTGAATTAGATTTAAGTGAGATAAAGTTCCACAAAGTCATCAGCCTCACTCTCCTGCCACAGTCACTGAAATTTTGTGAAAAGCCAAAAGTCAAGATGACTGGTAATGGATGATGCAGGATTCATTGGCTAAACTTGTCCTTTCTAAATTAAGGTCCTTCACAGGTCTTAGTTTGTCTGAGGCAACATACCTGAAAATGAGGGACCCCCATCTCCATGAAGCTTCAGTCACTTACTAGCTCTATAACCAGGGCAAGTCATTTAAACCTGTTTGCCTCAGTTACTAGCTTAGCTACGATATGGAGCAAATCACTTCATCTCTCTCAGAGATGAATGAGTTGTTAAATGAGTATGATGATAACATCTTCCTCACATGGTCATGAAGATTAAATATGATAATGTAGGCAAAGCATCAACAAGCATTTATTCAACATAAATTCTATGCTAAGTGCTTAGGCTACAAGTACAAAAAAATCCCTATTCTTCAATTTCCATTCTATAAATATTTATGCTTTAAATGTTAACTCTTCTTTATATTATTATTATTATTGTTATTGATATTATTAGGCATCCTGAGATTCCTGGCACAGAGAAGATAAAGTCCCTGCCTTTGAGTGTGTCATAATCTAATAGTCCATGTTACCAAAAAAAAAAAAAAAAGTTAAGGAAAAGTTAAGGTTCAACTATGTAGTAAACATTGAGTTGTACACTATTGGGAAAAAAAATTAATAAACCTGGTCCTTGTTCTTAAGGATCTTTCTATCTATTTGGAGAAGGCATCTGGTAACACATGAAATATTAGAGAACAAAACCATAATCAAGTGATAACCAGAATGACAAAATTAGAGGATAATGGGCATTAAGGGGTAGAAGGATTTGAAAGAGTCAAAGTAGGTAGAGATGGAATTAGATCCACGATTTGAAGGATGGGTAGGAAATTTACTGAGGGAGTAGGAGGAGAAATGCAGATGCAGTAGATCTCCCAATCACCATGCTTACTGATTAGGTCTCCATGGATAGCAAGGCCCTCAATCTCTCTTCTTTTCAGTTTCCACATTTACAAAAGCAAATCAGAGCAATTACATTACAACCAACATAGAGTTATTGTAAGGAACACTCTTTGTTAACCTTAAAACAATATAGAAATACAAATGATTTCTGTTAAAAACAAAGAATTTAAGGAATGGTCTAAAATGACAGGTTGGACATATTTGGAGAGCATTTTACTTAGGCAGACAAGTCCACTAGTCTATTTCTGTTCAAAAGCAAACTTACAAAGAATATAGCTTGCCTCTCCTTTACTTTTTCTACTCTTTCTCAAGAGATTGGCTCTAGGTAGGTCAGCTCTTAGGGTGCAGGACACTGAGCCAGATTCAGAAGGGTAAAACCAGCTGAAGAGGGCTAGCCAGGAGTCTGTACTGGTGGTCATCAGGATGCTAAAGGGGACTGATTCTAACCTTGCAGCCAACTTTGACCCTTTCATTAATTAGTTCAGCATTGCATCCTCTTTTACTTATCTTGTTATCCCTTGTAATTGTCCTATTGCCGCTCATTCCTTTATCAAACCCCGGTCCGGATTATACTAACCATCTTTCTTTTCTATTCCCACTCACATGCTGCTGAATGGAACAGGAGGAAGTTATGCAACTATCCTGATAATCCTCTGCAAATTTATTTTATTTTCTCTCACCTGGGCTCTTACTGCAACAAGGAAATGGTTTTAATCTTCCCTAACTGATAATGGTGATGATGATGATGATGATGATGACGATGATGATCAGAGATGGCATTTGTAGACCACCTACTATGTGCTAGGCACTATGCTAAGTACATCATTTGATCCTCACAGTATTTATGGAAAGTCGGTGTTATCATTATCCTCAATTTTTATTGAGGAAACCAAAGCAAACTGAGTTTGTGACTTTCCTAATAAAATAAAAATAATAAATAGTTTGAGGCTATAAAAATAAATAAAATAAAATAATAAAAGTTTGATGCTGGATTCAAACTTGGGTTTTCCTGATGCCAGGATAGCACTCTGTTATACATTGTATCACCTAATTCCTTGATTCTCGGTTATGTTTCCCATAGCAACTATTTGAAACTTTCTTTTTTTGTCAAGCCTCTTAAATCATCCCCTATCAAAACCTTAAAAAAAAAAAAGCCATTATTGAGAAAATAGCAGCCATTTACTATAAGTCCTCTCTTCTCTCCTTTTCTTTATCTCATAATCTCTTGCCATCATCCCTCAGTCTCTCCTTTATTCCAGAATCCAATGAAAAGATTTCTCTTCCTGTCATCAAGTCCAGCTTTTCAACTTTATAATTGAATCCATCCCCTCTCACTTCCTTCAAAGGATTGTCCCCAAAATCATTTTCCCTTTCTCTTTCTGATCTTCTTCCTGTTCCTGTCTATTAGCTTCTTCTCTGCTTCCTTAAAACAAGTCCAGGTCTCCCCAGTCCTTGCAAATTTCTCATTTGCCCTTATTATCCTCTGGATTTTTCCCTTCTCCTTTTTTACAAACAAACTCCAAGGAGGAAAGCATCTATGGGCATTGCTTCTACTTCTTTTCTGAACCCTTCCTAATCTAGATTCTGATATCATTCAATTTAAAAACCTCTGCAATTTTACACAGCAACAGCAATATTATGTGATGATCAATTCTGATGTATGTGACTCTCTTCAACAATGAGATGATTCAGACCAGTTCCAATGGTCTTGTGATCAAAAGAGCCATCTACACCCAAAGAGAACTGTGGGAACTGAGTGTGGTTCACCACCTATTATTCTCACCCTTTTTGTTTTTATTTGCTTGGTTTTATTTTCTTCATCATTTTCTTTTCTGGTTTGATTTGATTTTTCTTGAATAGCAAGATAATTGTATAAATATGTATGCATATATTGAATTTAATATATAATTCTACCATATTTAACATATAATGGACTACTTGCCATCTAGGGTGGGGGGGGTGGGAAAAGGAGGGGAAAAACTGGAATACAAGGTTTTGCAAGAGCTAATCTTGCATAATTATCTATACATATGTTTTGAAAAATAAAAAGCTTTAATAAAAGACCTCTCTCTCCAAAACTACCAGTTTTGGTAGTTAATTGTCAAAATCTTAATTGTAAAATCTAATCGCCTTTTCTCACACTTCTATTGCAGCATTTGATATTTTGATCACCCTCTCCTCTGGGATACTTATTCCTCTCCGCTTTTTTGTTAAATTTTTTTTTTGAGCTCTTCTCCCACATGTCTAACCCCTTCTTTTCAGTCTGTTTCATTAGGTCATCATTCTTAAGCTTTCCTTCTAACTTTGTATGTGGGCAGTCCATTGCACAGTACATGAAGCATTGGGCTTAGAATTAAGAAGACTCATCTTCCTGAGTTTAAATGTGATCTCAGACATTTACTAGCTGTGCTAACCTGGATGAGTCACTTCCCCCGTTTACCTCCATTTCTCCTCTGTTAAATGAACTGAAAAAGGAAATGATAAACCACTCCAGTATCTTTGCCAAAAAAACAAACAAAAAACCCCAAATGAGCTCAGGAAGAGCGAGACACAACTGAACAACTAAATCTGGATGTAACCCAATGGCTTGGACTTTATGTAGTTTCTCAATAACCTCATTAGTTCTCATGACTTTAATCATCATCACTATGCAGATGACTCTCTGACTCATCCATAGTCTCTCTCCTGAAATTCAGTTCCACATCATCAATTGTCTAGTGCAGGATTGGCAAACTATAGCCTGCCTCTGGGCTTTTTTTTTTTTTTTTAATATTTGATTGATTGTTTTATTTGTTTGTTTTTTTATGGCCCATGAGCTAAGATAAGTTCATGGATCATACCAAATCAAATGGTAGACCAAATCTGATCCAAAGGCCATAGATTGCTGATCTCTTACCTAATGGAAATTTTAATTTGAATCAGATCCCTGTAGGCAACTCAACATGTCCAAAGCAAAGCTTATATTTTTCCTGTAAGTCTCTTCTTTGAAACTTCTCTCTATTGCTCTTGAGAGCATCATCATCTTTTTAATCTCATAAGTTAGCAATCTCAGAGTTATCCTTGATTCCTCACTCCACTTATCCAATCAGTTGTCAAGTCTTATCTGTTCCCCATCTGAAATACGTCTCACAACTGTGTTCTTTGCTCCCCTCACATGGCCACCATCCTAGTTTAGACCCTCATTATTTCTCACCTGGACTAGTATAGTGGTCTATTGATTGTTCTCCCTGTCTCCAGTCTATCCTCCACATAAAATATCTGCCAAAATTTTCCATAAAGATAAGTTTGATTATATTACTTCTCTGCTCATTAAGTTCCAGTGGCTCCCTATTTCCAGTAGGATCAAATGCAAACTGCTATTTTGGCATTTAAAGCCTTTACAACTCCCCTTCAATCTGTCTCCTCGGGTTGATTATACATGACACCCTTGATTCAGACATTGCAGGCTGGCCAAAAGGCCTTAGAGTTACTCCTCACCAGGGATATTCTGCCTCCCATCTCCTTATCTTTGCAAAGGCCTCTGCCTCCCGGAATTCCTGATTTCCTTCAGAGTACTCCTCAAACATCGTCTCTTTTTTTGAGGCTTTTCTTAATCCTCACAGCTGTTAGTGCTTCACTTTCCCAAAATTACCTGGGAGCAGAGGTCAGAGACTTGGCAGTGAGTCTGGGCAACAGCTCCAGGCCACAGCAGTCTCAAGAACTGAACTTCTGAGCCAAAGACTTTCTGAACCATGAGCTCCATGTGTGCTTCCTGGAAAGGACAGAAAGGGAGCTCAAGGAGTGGGAGTTCTCCTTCACTCGCTTCTTTTCCCACACTCATAGCTCAGAGGGCCCCCTTCTGCTGGGGTTACTTCCAGACCTCCGACTCAACCCCCTTGGGTTTGACTTTCACCAGCTGCTTCATTATCAGGCTTTTTTCCTTGTTTCTGATACTATAAAAGTACTCTCCTGCCATCTTGCCTCTTCCCTACTGTTTCATGCTTTTATGTCTCTTGATTGCTTTTTGCAGGAATTGTATGTGTGTTTATATGGTAGCAAATTCTTATGATTAAATCTTCTGTTTTCCTATTTAGAAATGCTCTCATGGCTTAAGGCACTCACTTAGGTGCTTGGATGTCTTTGCTGTCTTCTCACTTTTTTCCTTATTGTTCTCCCTACTCCTTCAGTGTTACCTATTGCTTTCATACATGTATAGACCACCATCTAAATAACAACTCCCCCCCCCACAAATCCTGTTCTCTTCCAAAGTGCCCAATGCTCCTAGAATGTTTCTTAAATGCTTACTATGAGTAAGGCACTATGCTAAGCATTGAAATACAAAATCTGCAGGCCATACAGTCCTGACCTTAAAAATGCTACATTCTAATGGAATAAGGCAATAGTTAGGGGTGTAGAGGGGAAGAAGACATATTCATTAAGGGAGCCCAAGAGTGGATAATTAGAAAGAGACAGAATCCCAAAAGAGTTCAGATAAGGGTAATATAAAGCAAAACTGGAGGCCTTTCTAAAAATGTGGTCCCTGCATAAGGAGTCACCAAAAGCCCCTTCTCCTCCAGGAAGCCTTCCCTGACAGCTCCACGTTATCATCTGTATAGTAGAATAAAAACTTTATGTATTTTCTTATTCTCTAATTGTTCCATGCTTATTCATATATTCTACAAGCTTCTACTGAGTTGGTGCAAAGGGTAAATCACAGGGCTATTTTGTCAGAATAGCAAACTTTTATAGATCTTCCCTGTATTCAAAATGCCCATACCTATATTATCCCATGTGATCCCCACAGCAACTCTATGAGATAAACATGTCAGGTTTCAGTATCTCCATTTCATAGCTCCACATTGACTCCCAGGTAGGTCATACATTGCCCAAGTTTAGCCAGGCCCTGAGCTCAGATTTTGTGACTCTTCTTTAGAGCAGAGGATATTTTAGTGCTGGAAGGAACTTTTTTAGAACTCTTTCTATGGCACCTGTGTTTCCCAGTAGCCAAAAAGTTTTACCAGTCCACAAAACTTCTACTTTTTAAGACTTTTCAGAATACATACACATGAAAAAACTGATCCTACTCTCATTCCCTTGTCCCTCCCCATTCTGTTCTTTCTCTCTGGCTTCTGGTTATTAGACCCTGAAGCCCCCAAGGCTGAGATCAGGCAAAGGAGGATTAATCTTTGCCTGGGAATTGGAGTTTGGATTGGAATCAAGGTACCAAGCATGTTGGTCTTGTTGTCCCAAAGAGATTTAAATTCTCTGAGAGAAGGAATTATATTTTTGTCATAGCCCACATAGCACAGAACTAGGCACACCAATAAATATGACTCATTACTTGATTGATTGATAATCCGTGTGTCAGACAATGATTCCAGATGTTTAGGGACCAGTATTATAGGACAATTCATTCTGAAATGACACAGTCCCAACAGACATTATTACTTCTGTGAATCATCCCCTCTGTGTGCTTAAGGATGTTCTATAAGACACAAAGCTTTCAGGAAATGGACAGCATGCTAGTAAAGTTCACCTTCCACTCAATTAACCTTGGGCGAGAAGAATTTTTTTTTCCTTTTCTCTCCCAAGAGAGACCTTTTATTTTTTTTAATGACCTTTTTGAAGCATCTTATTTTCTGGGCAAAAAGCCAAATGATACACTTCCTTCCCAGCTCTAGGGCTTTTGCCGATTTTCAAAGCTGAAGTAGATGATCATTAAAATAAAAGAAAGATGTTGGAGGTGGGAGGTGGAGAGGAGAGATATTGGAACCAAGGAGGGGCTTATGAAATGAACAGGAACTTTTAGGTCTCAAAAAGGGATGTATATTAGAGAAAAAAGCTCAGAAAATGTTAGTCATTGACAAAATGTTTTAATGAATTTATCTTCTGCATATTCTTCCTTTTTTTCCTGTGCTCTTCTCTCCCTTTCTTTTTACTCCTTTCTCCCCATCAGTGTCTAAAGCTCTCAAGCTGTCCCACATCTTTCCTATCAGAGTAGAAATTATCTGATCAACATATTCACACTATATAAATATGAGATAAAATAATAATTGTTATTTTATTAACATTTTAACACAATGTGTTCTCTCCTAGCAATGCTTACATTTTGGAAAAATTACTAAATTTCAAGTATCACAGGATTGTAGCATCATAGAATTAAAAGAGATTTCAGAGATCATGTAGAATAAATTCCTCATTTTGCAGATGAAGTCACTAGTATCCACTAGTATCTGCTATTTAGGTGTTCTTTTCCCTACACAATAAAAAGAAGACTCTAAGTGTGAAAGGTGTTTGGGGGATATTTAGAATAGAGATTTGGCTTCTGAGTAAGGACAAATGAGTCTATTGCTGTGTAATATAAGCGGAGTGATCTTATTCAAGACATTTAATCTTTTTTTTTTTTTTTTGAGGCAGTTGGTTGGGTTATTGGCTCAGGAGTTTCGGAGGCCATATTTGAACTCCTGACTCCAGGACCAGTGCGTTATCCACTACATCACCTAACTGCCCCAAGATTCTTAATCTTCCAATGCTCCAGGGAACTTGCTATTAGTATTATTAGTTCCCAGTATTTATTGCAGGAAGGGGTTTCCTCATCATGAGTCCCCATTCCAATAAAGTCTCAAATTCAGGAGAATCAGAGACAGATAGAGTAGACAGATAAACACAGGCACACACAGAGACACAGATATACACACACAACACACACACATACATATACACACTCATATACATACACAGATAATTTCACAGATCCATAAAATGACATCATATAAGCACCTTTTCCTTCTATGTGTTTCCTAACTGAAAATAATGCTAATATGGGGTTTTTCTATATTATAACAAATATATGTGTGTTTATATGTGTTTATGTATATTTACAGGCATACATACTCATAAATATATATATGTATATATAATGTATATTCTTTTAAAAATACAATATTACAACTGGCCCTTCCATGTTTATGATTTATAGGGTTTTTGGCATAAATGTATATTGTTCTTTTTCAAAGACCTTTCTTTCATCTGTCAATAATCATATAGTTTGAGATATTTATGCTTTAAGTAGAAATACTTTTTTTCTAATGTAGAAACATTTTCACATTCCTGATATAAATCCAACTTGGTCAAAGTGAATTCTTTAAAAATGTATTGCTGAGGTGACCTGTAATACTAAACTGTAAGCAGTAAACATAAAAACAATGGTACTGACTTAGAAATAGTGGTAGATCAGTGGAATAGATTAGGTACATAATATACAGTAATAGTATAGTAGTCTTGCATTTGATAAACCCAAAGATTCAACTTTTGGGATAAGAATTCCCTATTTGACAAAAACTGGGAAAACTAGAAAGCAAATTGGTAGAAACTGGGTATAGAGCAACATCTCATATGGAATACTAAGATAAGGTCAAATGGATACATGATTTAGGCATAAAGAGTAAGAGCATAAGCAAATTAAGGGAGCATAGAACAGTTTACATATCAATTCTATGGACAAGTGAGTATTTCTGATTAAGAGCTTGAGAGCATCATGAGATATATAAAAATTACTTTGACTATATTGAGTTAAAAAAGTTAAAAAAGACTTTGCACAAACAAAACCAGTGAAGCCAAGATTAGAAGAAAAGCAGAAAAGTGGTGAAAAAAATAAAGCTTCTTTGATAAGGACCTCATTTCTCAAACAGATAGAAAACTGAGTCATATACGTATGTAAGTCATTCTTCAAATGATATGAACAGGCAGTTTCAGATGAAGAAAACAAAACTACAAAAAGTCATATAAAAATGCTCTTTGATTAGTGAAATGCAAATTAAAACAACTCTGAAATATCACCTCACACCCATCAGATTGATTGATATGATAAAAATGGAAAGTGTCAAATGTTGGAGTGAAGGTAGAAAAATTGGGACATTAATACATTATGGATGGATTTGTGACCTGATCTAACCATTCTGGAAAACAATTTGGAACTATGCTGAAAGGGCTATAAAACTGTACATAGTCTTTAAGCTAGCAAAACTATTGCTAGATTTGTACTCTGAAAAGATCAAAGAAAGGGAAATGGATAAACTTGTGTATACACACACACACACACACATATGTATATATATATATATATATATATATATATACTTTTTGTGGTGGCAGAGAATTGGAAATTGAGAGGATACCTGTAAATTGGGAACTGGTTGAACACATTGTGATGTATGATTATGATAAAATGCTATTGTGCTATAAAAATGACAAATAACAAGAAAAACTTGAATGTACATGAACTGATGTAAGTTGAAGTGAACAGAACCAGAAGAACATTGTGCATGTTTAATAACAATACTTTATGATGATCAATTGTGAATGACTTAGCTATTATCAGTAATAGAATTTGTCAAGACAGTTCCAAAGGACTTATGATGAAAAATCCTATCCGCATCAAGAGAAAGAACTGAGTTTGAATGCAGATTGAAGTATACTTTTTTTTTTCACTTTCTTCATTATCTTAGGGATTTTTCCCCTTATGTCTATATTTTCTTTTGTAACATGGCTAATACAGAAATTTGCTTTACCTGAATGAAAATATACAAACTATATCTAATTTTTGTTGTTTCAGGGAGTGAGGAAGGAAAGGAGGGAGGGAAAGGATTTGGAACCATGAGATTGAAAAATAGAATTAAAATTTGTTTTTATCTATAATTTGAAAATATATGTATATTCACACAAAAACATATTGCTTTATTCTTTTTTTGTTTTTATTTAAATATTGTATATCTCTATTCATTAGTGGTATTGATCTGTATTTCTCATTCTTTGTACCCAGCACATTGTTATTCATCTATTAGGTTATTTGGAAGACCTTACTTTCCATACAGATTCCCTCTTTAACTATGACTCTGAACTGGTGTTCTAAATGGCAATGATGAGCACATTGGGTATGTAGTTTTCTGTTCTATATCACTTGCTTTATATTAATGCTGAAATAATGTTCAATGTTAGGAATTTTGTATAGTTTGATTTATATGCGGGAGATACTTTGGTGGAAGAGAGCCTCCAAGTTAGTACTGGTAAATCCATAGTTTTCAAATTAGTTAACAAGCATCAACTATATTGTGATCATATACTTTCCACATCTCTCAGCCAACTTTGTCATGATCAAAATATGACCTATTACATACTACTTGTAAAAGCTCATTAGTTTCTTATCAATAACCTTGATCCATGATTCCTTTAATAAGTATGTAGATTTTTTTAATAAAAATTGTCTGTAGATTATGTATCTATATATTACTATAGATATAAAGACAGTTGTTTTTTTTTTTGTTGTTTTATTTGTTTAGTATTAAGTTCTGAGATTATTTTCCATGGGTTTTTTAAAACTTTTGCTTTAGATATGTTATGAATTCACTCATCAACACATTCATATTCATATCAATCTACAGCATAGATTTCTTCAGGTACACTTGCTACATTGCTTTTCTCCCAGTTTCTTCTCTTTAGCACTATTTCTGTCTTCTTTATAAATTTGATCCTCTGATATTAGAGTCCAATTATGCTGCTTCACATTCTTTGGTGATGAAAAGAGATTCTTATAAAAACTTTTGTAGATCTTTCCCATATCTTTTTGGTTTGTTATCCTTGTGCCAAGTTCTTATAATAAATGCTCTAAGGATGACTTTTAAAAGTCAGATCTCTTTCCAAGTTCTCTTTAAACTGGCTTTATATTTAACTCTTTATTTCTATTTTGTGAGGTGATATTGACCATAATCTTTCATTTTTCCTCCTAAGATTTTTACAAATAAATTTAAATTCTATACCAGTGTTACTTTTAGTTGACATACATCTCTACTTGGCAACCAAGCCAAATATTTGTTAACTAAAGCATTTTTTTAGACTTGGCAATTAGGATATATTACTAAAACTGGTATATGAAATTATTATAATCAGTTTCTATATCCTTTCCTCTGTCTATGTCATAGTTTTCAGTAACTTTAAATAAATCAAGTTAAATTTGTTTTAGTTGTAGACCCTCTAAAATTTATTTCATTTTTATTCTTGATTTATACTAAT
Organism: Sminthopsis crassicaudata; assembly: GCF_048593235.1. Lineage (NCBI taxonomy): Eukaryota > Metazoa > Chordata > Mammalia > Dasyuromorphia > Dasyuridae > Sminthopsis > Sminthopsis crassicaudata. Next base: position 366,602,105 of record NC_133617.1, read on the forward strand.
TTTGACTTCTAAAAGAATAGGTTTGACTACATATATACATCAGTAAAAAAAATTCCTTTCTGTTAAAATAGAATGTTTTGTGATGTAATTTGGTATTCACCAAGTCTGATACCCACTCAATCTTCCTTGAACCAATGAATCAGTCTTCAAGCATTTATTATATATCTACAAGTCCTTACACCTGTCATGAATATAAATACAAAAACAAGATAATTGCCTTCAAGAAGCTTGCATTTTAATTATTCATTTTAATTAATCTCAAAAGTATCTAGAATATATATGAGCTATTTTGACTACAGTTTATTTTTGTTTTGTTGTTATAAATTAAGATCAAGATATCAATGCTTAATGTAATTTGTACGAATTACCTACTTCCCTTGCATTGACTTTTCTATCTCTTAGAATAAGTTTGTAGAATATAGATAAGAAACCATTGGTATAGACCTTACATGTAAGCTTTACAGAAGTTCATAGAATCTTTAATCTTTATCTGTAAGAAGCCTCAGAGACTCTCTAATTCAACTCAGCTCATTTTTACATAGGATGAAACTGAGATACTCACTTACCCAGGATTATGTGTCAGAGGCAAGATTCAAGTCCAGATTTTCTTCTCAGAATCAGTGTACTTTTAACTTCGCCACTCTGACTTCAAGAAGGAAGAGATTATGTTATTGTATGCAGAGAAGTTCTCAGTAAATGCTGAATGAAAGAGAAGTTATGGATATGGTGTTAAGGATGACTGCTTTTGGTAATCTAGACAGTAGAGTCAATTCACCTTATGCAAACATATTAAGTCCTCTCCACCCCATACACTTCCCTGGGTTATAAGAAGAAAGATTGGGGAGAACATCTGAATGTCATATTTTCTACCATTTATCTAAACCCTGAATAAAGCAATAAGTTTTATGAAACGATACCAGATCATTTATTTATTTAGAACATTGAGCTCAGCACTTTATGTCATAAATTGCTTATTTCCATCCTGAGTGTTGGGGACAGTGTTGTTTCTGATAATGCTTGTTTGTGCAGGGCTCTGAACTGATATGATTTGTCTCCATATAAAGCAGCTCCCACTATTCCAGAAGCATACTTCAAGACCCTTTTTAACCAAGAAAGTGTTATTGTTTTTGTTTGATTTCAGGATTATATCAAAGAAAATAATTTGTAGTCTTGACATTTGAAAGAAAGGGTGAGAAGGAAAGAGAAAAGTATGGTAGTAGGGATGGGGACAGTGGTGAGAGAGATGAATGCAAGAAAACACAGGAGAGAGAGGAGGTCTGAAATAATGGGAAGCTGGTGTTGTGTGTGTTAAGAGTTCTGAAGTAGGAATCCAGAAACCTTGATTCTACTTCTATGATTATTGGTAACTAGAGGCATGTCCTTTTCAGGCTTATCTCTAAGGAAGGTTCAGATAGGGAAAAGAATGGGATGGACAAGATAGTAAAAAGAGAGTTATAGATTTTAGAGCTGAAATGGTAAAAGACCACAGTTCATAGATTTGGGACCTGACACACCTAAAAGGTCATCTAGACAATATTTTTATTTTACAGATTAAAAAACTGAGGACCACAAAGACTAAATGATTTGTAAAATAAACAAGCCAGGATTTGAATCCGAATTCTCTGATTCACATCCAAAATACTTTTCAGTGCAGCACATTGCCACCCTATGTGTACGAGGGCAGAGGGATGAGGCTCAAAATAAGCCCTCTGACTAGGAACACTTAGAGAGCTGTACGCCATTTAAATCTCTCATGTATTTGATAGATAAAGCTTTTGAAAAACTGTAGATGCTCACATGAACTTGGCAGTCAATGCACAGTGCTTTCTTTGTGTTCATTTTAATTCAACAAGTACTTATTGAGTCCTTACTCTCTGTCTTGCCTGTGCTGGGTACTCTGGGGAATACAGGAAAAGCATCAGTTGAATTCTATTCAATTCAAATATTTATTAAGAGCCTATGATGTGCAAGGCACTGTGCTAGGATATAAAGATGAAAAACCACATTCTAATAATAACTCAGAGCAGCTTTAAAATTTCCACAAAAGGTGGTATGACTTAATGGATAAAAAGCCAGCCATCCAGTCTCAGAGTCTGGATCACGTAAATTCAAGCCCAGCTTCTGATACAGTGGCTTCTTCCCCTCAACCAAGTCACTTATCCCAAGTAATTCTCTCTAATTTTGAGCCTCAGAGCAGGTGCTGTTCACCAGCAAGTACCAGTACTTGGCATCAAATCCAGGTTTTCTGATCAGGATGCCTTCCCCTGGAAACTGCCCTCTCTCCCTCATATCCTACTTAAAATTACTAGTTAAGAGTAGGCATATGAGAGAGACAGACACAGACAGACAGACAGACAGACAGATAGAGACAAAGAGACAGAGAGAGAGAGAGAGACAGAGAGAGAGAGAGAGAGAGAGAGAGAGAGAGAGAGAGAGAGAGAGAGATAAAGAGAGACAAGAGACAGAGGATGAGAATAATCCAAGGACTCAATTTTTACAATCCTCTGGCAAAGTACATAATTTGGCTACCTGTAATCATTCATTGATTAGTTATCCAATTAAAGTATGAATCAAATCTGTCACTTCTCTTTCTTCCTATATTTATCCACTTTTGAGTCATATCAAATTGGCACAGTCTAGCCATAAATACAAATGTTCTCTCATATCTTTAGTTGTTTCTTTGTTTAAGAAAGAAATATTTTGTAATTACATCTATGCCACTGAGTGTGCTTTTGGTGATTGACTCCCAGATATTTTATATATTTTGTAGTTATTTTTAATGATATTTGTCCTTCTAATATTGCTTCCTAGATTGTTGTGTTTTGTTTTTTATAGAAATTCTATTCATTTCAGTGTTGTCTTTCAGGATGAAACTTTACTAAAACTCCTAGTTTTCTTAATTAGTTTCTTAATTCTCTCTTTGTGAATCATAATGTCATCTGAAAATAGGGATGATTTTTTATCCTTCTTTTTGCCTTTCTGCTTTTAATTTTTATCTTTTTGTTTTGAATAGTATTTCCAGAAATATAACAAATAGAGAAAAGTCATCTTTGCTTTGCTCCGATATTTACTGGAAAAACATCAAGGATTTTCCCATTACATATAATGACAGTCATTGGATTTAGATTGGTTTTTTTGAAATCATATTAAGAAAAAGACTCAGCTATACTAATATTTTCTAAGTTTGCTTGTCGTGTGTGTGTGTTTAGCATTAATGAGTTTTGTTCTTTGGTTACTGAGATAATCAAATGGTTTCGCTTGTTTTTGTTTTGGGGATGATTAATTATGTTCATTGTGTTCCTAATGTTAAACCATCTTTTCATTTCTGGTATAAATCTAATTGATCACAGTTATTGTTTTTTTAATAAATCACTATGCTCTGTGCTAAGACTTTATCTAAATTTTTAATCAATATTCATAAGTGATATTAGTTTATAATTTTCTTTCATTGCTTTTGCATGCTTAGTACATGCACTAAGAAAATATTTATCTTATAAAAGAAGTTTGGTTGAGCGCTTTTATTCCCAATTTTTTATGATAATTTTTGTAATAAAGGTTTTAATTATTCTTTAAAAGGTTGTTAACTTCTACAAATACATCAGAACTCAGGCTTCTTTTTTTCTTTAGTATTTCCTTTATAGATCAGTTTATTTAAATTCTCTATTTGTTATTTTATAAATGTTGGTTTTAAATATATATTTTTGTAGATAATATGTTTATTTTGGCTTTTCAGATTTATTAACATGCAACTGTGTATAGCAGCTTTTGATAATTCTCGTCTTCTGCATTTGTTATGATTTTACCTTGCTTATTTTTTTATTCTTTAAATTGGGTCACAGAGTTCATCTGGCTCCTGTCAGAGAGGGGTAGTACCTCCCTTGCTGTTCCCTTCCTCACTCCCCTAAATGCCCTCATATTAATCCTCAACTCTCCAGAAAAAAACACCTAAGTGTTCTTTACAAAATAGATCTCTGGGCCTTTTTCTTTTCCCTTTTCCATGTCAAAACTTTCTTTGGATGTAGCTTCTATTAGAAAAATCTGGTAAATTAGTTCATACCATATTTTAATGGCTGTTTTATTTCCTTGGATCCAGACGTGTTTTTCAGGGTAACCTATAGGATGAAGATGATCCTTGCATTTGATTGAAGTTGTTAAGAAAAATGATTGGAGAGATACTTACCAATTTTCATATAAACTCAGCCAGTAAAATTTCCAGTAGCGTCATAATGTGGTGATACTTGTAAATCTGAATCTCTCTTTAAGTGATATTGTAAAGTCTTTGATTAACAATCCCCTTTGAGAATGCTAAAATCATTTTGAGATATATGTGACAAGGGAAACAACTAAACTGGAGTATTCTACTACGTCCTTCTCCCCTTTCTACTATCACTCAATTTGGTCATAGGCACCTTGTGATTCAGATTGTATGCTGAAGGCAAAGGTGAAAATCTCCATTTCTTGATAAATTCTAGAGTCAGGCCCATCTATTACTAACTTCTCCAGCTGACCCTAAAATACCAGTGAGAAGGGCAGTAGGTCTGGAATCACAAGATTGAGTTTGAATCTTGACTTTCAAGATTCTTCCTTAGTTTCTTCTACAAAATGAGGAAATTGGAATAAATGTTCTCTAAGGTCTCTTGCTGCTCTAAATCTTATTATTCTAAAATAATGGCCCAAATCACTAAAGTAGAATAAAATAATCTGTTTATTAGAAATTTTTCAGAAAAAAAGTTTCCTCCAAATGATTGAGAATAACTTTAATAATTTGAAATGACAAAGGGTTGTAGAAGGCACTACCAAGAACTGAAAGTCAGACAACCTGGTACATCATCCCAGCACTCACCTTGCCTCTTTGAGACTGTTTCCTTATCTCTAAAATGAGAGTTATGGATTATTTAGTGTCTTCTGGATTTAATATACTCTTGTTTTATTGTTAGGTATTTCTTACCCTGCTTTTGCAAGATTTATGACTCACATTACTATTAGCCTGCCCAACTTATGTTGTATTTGGTGGAATCAAGTTTAAGTAATGATATCCAAGTTCAGTATGACTGAATTACTTTAAAGAGAAGGTACTTCTCCAACACTATTCTCAGATTAGCTGGCTTCCTGACTGCTTTACTTACCTGCACTATTCCTTAGGCTATCCATGCTATGATTATCACAAAAATTAGGAAGATAGGCAGTCATTTGAAGTATATTCAACAGAGAAGTGTCATAAGGAAAAGAAAATTTACCAAAGTTTAGTCAGGGAGTGGGTCTGTAGAATAGAGTGGAAATGAATAGAAAAGAAAAAGCCTAGAGTCAGGAGGGACAGCTAGGACACTGGAGCAATAACATAGGCATTAAGATTATAAGGAACCAAACAAAGGCTTGGACCATAGCTTTATCTAGAAGTTGATCTTATCGGGGATGTTTCTCCACAGGTTGAGGAAACAAGATGAGTGAAATGACAAGCCCTCCACCTGGCCAGCTCACTTCTACTTTTTGAATTGTTTAGTTATTTTCAGTCCTGTGCCTCTTTTTGTGACCCCATTTGACATTTTCTTGGCAATGATACTACAGTTATTTGTAATTTCCTTCTTCAGTTCATTTTACAGATGAGGAAATTGAGACAAACAGGTTAAGCCAAAAAGTATATGAGGCTAGATTTGAACTCAGTAAAATGAGTTCCTGAATCTAATCTTACCTCTCTATATACTATATCACTTAGTTATTACTTTTTAGGTAACAATTGGATATTGCCGATTTAATTGGCTATTGCCAGGCACTTTACAATTATCCTATTTGATCCTTAAAACAACTCTAGAAAATGGGTGCTATTATTACCTCCATTTTGTACTTGTGGAAACCAAGAGCAACAGAATTTATGTGACTTGAAACTAGGATCACATGGTTGGTAACCAAATAGCAGCTGAGGTCATATTCAAATTCAGATATTCCTGACTCCAGACCTAGCATTCTATCCATGACACCACCTACCTGATCTAGCTGAGATGGAGAGAATAGAAGAATTTTCTGAAAGGGAAAATGTAAAAAAACAAGAGTAAAGGCTATCTGGTCTTGGCTCAGCTTTCAGATCTCTTGGAAGGAACCTGCACCCTCTGAGACCCTGGTAAATTTTTGAATTCAGTCTTTCCAGGGTGTCAAAAGGTAAAGTAGTACTGATAAAAGTTAACTACTGCCTAACATAGAGGTCTAATATAGAGGAACAAGTAGAAAGCATTTCAATGTGGGTCTGCACCAATATAACTTTCTAAAGAGCTTGTAATTTCCCTATTCTTGTAATCACTGTCCATTTGCTGCTGAGATCAGGAACCGGTGATTTTGCTTTAATGAAAGTATTTTTTTCCATTCAAACACTTTTCTTTTCCAGGGTCACACAGCTAGGAAATATTAAGTGTCTGAAGCCAGATTTGAACCCAGGTCTTCCTGACCTCAGGACTGGTGCTCTATCCACTGCACCATCTAGCTGACCCATTTTCAGTCATTTTTCAACCTTGACTGAGTCTTTGTGACTCCATTTGAATTTTTCTTAACAAAAATACTAGAGTGGTTTGCCATTTCTTTTTCCAGCTCATTTTATAGGTAAGGAAACTGAGGCAAACAGATTAAATAACTTATCCAGGGTCACACAGCTAGTAAGTATCTAAAATTGGGTTTGAACTCAGGAAGATGACTTTTCCTGACTTCAGTTCAGATACCCTCTCCACTGTACCACCTGGAAGATCATAAAAAGATAATTACTATTAAAATCTAATCTACCTGGTATGGGTTTGGACAAGAGGAGAATGCAGAGGCAGTGATGGAGAATGGAGTACCATCTTCATAAAGGAAATCATACAAAAAGAACTAGCTTTATTTGTAGGTGGTCATCAACATTTGCCAGTAATGTAACTTTGATCTCATGAACAAGAGGACCATTTATGTTAATGGAAGATTTGCTAAGAAATACTCTGGCTCAAATTTATAGAAATATGAGCTATTGCCCGATTGGCAAATCATGAAAGGCTATAAACAGACAATTTTCAAAAGAAAAAAATCAAAACTATCAATAATCACATACAATGCTCTAAATCACTATTGACTAGAAAAATTCTAATTAAAACATCTCTGAGGTACCACTTTATTCCTATCAGATTGGCTAATGACAAAAAAGGAAAATGACAAATGTGAAGGGGATGGAAAAATTGGTATATTAATGCACTGTGGGTAGATGAACTGGTCCAGCTATTCTGAAAAACAATTTGGAATTATGCCCAAGGGGCTATGAAACTGCATTCTTTTTGACTCAGCAATACCACTTCTAGATCTATGATCTGAAGAGATCAAAGAAAAGAAGAAAACCTACATGTACAAAAATATTTATCAAAGTTCTTTTTGTGGTGGCAAAGAATTGGAAATTGATGGGATGTCCATCAATTATGGAATGGCTGAACAAGTATGGCAAATGATTGCAAAGCAATACTATTGTGTTATAAGAAATAATAGGAGGGATAGTTTCAGAAAAAACTTAGGAAGATTTACATGAACTGTCCAAAGTGACATGAACAATAACAGCAATACTGTAATAATAATTGTAAAAGACAACTATTCTGATAAAGATAATAATCTAAGATTGTTCTCATAAAGGACTCATATAGGATAGGTCCCATAAAGAAAAATACTATAGTCTAGTTCTAGAGATAGAACTCAAAAACTCTGAGTGTAGATTAAAATATTTTTGCTTTCTTTATTTTTTCATGCTTTTACCCCAACATTGCTCATATGAAATGTTTTATATAACTTCATATATAATTGATATATTGCTTACCTTCATAATGAGTGAGGAAGAAGTAGGAGGGAGGAAAATAATTTGGAACTCAGAATTTTTAAAAAAAGAATGTTTAAATAAATCTTTTAAAATAATTATGAAGTGTTGAACAAAAATTAAACCATAATTTAAAATGGGGATAATAATAGCATGTATATCCCAGGGTCGTTGTGAGGATCAAATGAGATAGTAACTATAAAGCACTCAACACGGTGCCTGGCACATAATAAGGGTTATGTAAATGTTAAGCTTTCATTATTATATTATCATTTTAGTTTTTAGTATTATTAGATAAAGCATTATTATCCTTTTTTTAAAAAACATACCAACTGAAGCCTGGAGAGAGTAATACATTTGCCTAAGTGGACACAGATGTTTAATAATATAGGAAAATTAAAATTCAGGTCTTCTGACACCTATTATAAGGTTCCTTCCCCTATATCAAAATATCCTGCATCCTGTCACCTTGAAGTCCTCCAAAATTGATGAAAAGAGAATTGAAAATTAACTCTTTCCCCAATTTTCCTTGTTCTACTCTCCCCATAGTCTGGGTTATTCTTTCCATTAACCACGTCAATTAAACATTGAGCCTTCTCCTTCTGGTGAAAAGTTATTTGCCAATCATAGACAGATAATGTAAAAATTTTACTACTACTCCTTAATATGTTGACTTAATTTGTCTGTGATGGTCTAAAATACATGACTAAATAGTGAAATACTTCAATACATTAAAAGCCCATGAAGAGAATAGCCTCTGCATGCCTTAAAAGATGTTCTTCTTGAATATCTACGGCCAAAAATGTCACCTCCTGGTGACTGGTCCTTTCTGAATTTAGCTAGGAAGGACCTTGAATGACAAACCCACAAGGCCCATGTTTGCAGTTTTTCTAGTAGAGCTTATACTCTACTAGAGCTCTACTCGAATAGCTTTTGTACAATTAGGGTCATTTCCAGGAAAAGATAATGATAAGTGTTGAAAACTGAGACAATAATGAATTGTTGGTGGAGTTGTGAAGTGATCCAACTGTTCTAGAGAGCAATTTGGAACTATGTCCAAAGAGCTATAAAATTGTGCATACTCTTTGATCCATCAGTATCTCTACTGAGTCTGGATCCCAAAGAGATCATAAAAAGGGGGAAAGGACCCACATGTGCAAAAATATTTGTAGAAGTCCTTTTTGTAGTATCAAAGAACTGGAAATTGAGTAGATACTCATCAATGGGGGAATGGTTGAGTAAGTTATGGTATGTGGATGTAATGGAGTTTTTTATTCTATAAGAAATGATGAACAGGATGATTTCAGAGAGGCCTGGAAAGACTTACATAAACTGATGCTAAGTGAAGTGAGCAGAACCAAGAGAACATTATACATTATAACAACAAGATTGTATGAGGATCAGCAGTGATGGACTTGGTTCTTTTCCACAATGAGGTGATTCAAGACAATAACATTATACTTGTGATGGAAAGTGCCATCCACATCCAGAGAAAGAACTATGGTTGGATCACTTCACAACTCCACCAATACTGTATTAGTGTCCCAGTTTTCCCACATTCCCTCCAATATTTATCATTATTTTTGGAACACAAGGTTTTGCTAGGGTTAATGTTGAAAACTATATTTTCATGTATTTGAAAAAATAAAATAATATTAAAAAAATTTTTTTAAACTAGGGTCATTTCTATAGCACAATCAGATGTCAGAAGAAGACTTTAGAAGAAAAAATAACTAAATAGCAAATCCAAATAATAGTTCTTTGACTATATATATATATATATATATATATATATATATATATATATATATATATATATATATATATATATATATATAATTATTATACATTGTCTGTTGATGTTGTTTAGTCATTTCAGTCAGGTCTAACTCTTAGTGACCCCATTTGGAATTTTCTTGGCAAAGATACTAGAGTTTGCCATTTCCTTCTTCAGCTCATTTTATAGATGAGGAAATTAAGGCAAACAGAATTAAATAACTTGCCCAGGGTCACATATCTAGGAAATGCCTGATGCCAGATTTGAATTTAGGAAGATGAGTCCTCTTGATTACAGACCTAGCACTCTATTCACTCTGCTATCTAACTGCCTATATGCATTGTCTATTTAAAACTTCTTTTTCTGTTAATACTCTTGGTTAGAATCTTGCCCTTAATATGTTTGTTTACAACAAAGCCTATCTTACAACAAGGCTGAGTGGTAACTGAGTCAGACAAATCCATCCAGTCTTGCTGTGGTAACATTTATGGGACATACCCTGATGAACTGTGCTCATACCTTTGATAACTGCAATCTCACCCTTCTTGTATATTTGCATATGCATAGCCAAAGGGACAACAGCATGTTTTCAAAAGGGTGTAGAAAAACATGTAGTGTGTCCCTTTCCTCTTTCATTTTGTGTTTATCATTTTGGCAACTCACTGCATGATAATGAAGCCAGCCAAAAGAAAGAAAAGCCCTAAGCTTTAATATAATTCACCTAAGACTTACACACTCATTTTTTTTTCTTAATGAGTATATCTTCCTCTTAATTTGAGAGCCTCTAGCACACATCTATTCTTCCTCTTCCTCATTTGTTCTGTATCTAATTCTTTACCAAATTTTGGTCTATCTGGAAGCTAAAAAAGATTTTTCATTAAATATTTTCTCAATTTTTCTTGAACCTGATTTTTGTTCCTTCTGTGGAATATTCTATTTCTAAGGATTCATCCAGATAGATGAATTATCCAGCTCATTTAATCAATAAATCACCAGTGGTTTAGTGAATAGTTGCCAGCAACCACTAGTGTGATCTTAGGTAAGTCCTCTGAGAGGCTGCAGGTTATAATGGGAAGATCTCTGAATCGGAGTCAGTAGGGATTGAATCCTGACCCTGTTGATTCCTATCTTTGTTTCCTTTAGGCACTAAATCACTATGGAGCCCCATTTCTTCCATTATAAAGTGAAGGGGTGGGTCTGGGTAACTTCTCTGAGGACTATTTAAGATTATCTGATAGTATCTCTTGCAGCTTCAATATTCTGTGGTTCTTTGTCAGCATATTATGCAGTTAGAAGCATTATAATACTCCTTTAATAAAATGGCATATTGTGAGGTAGAGGCATTTAAAGAAGAGGATGATACAGAATGGGGCACTGATTGTGCAGCAGAGATGCTAAGAGCCAGAAGTTCAGAAGTGGAGATCAGTGTGGGGTAGCTTTGTTAGCTCTTAGACTGGTTTGTGGATTGTCCATGGCAGCTTCCTAGATCATGGATGTAGATATATGATACATTCTGAGTAATTCTTGTATTCAGATTGCCACCCACAGGAAGAAAAGGGCAGCGGTTGAGTTGGGAGTAGGCCAAGTTGCTTCTCTCCTCTCCCCAGGGTTCCCATCTCATCTTTGTTTTGTGGCTAAAGGAATATCCTTGGGTGGAGATGGCAAGAGGGGAGATCTGTGTTAAGTAGCCAAAGAGTAGCTTTTCAACATACTGCCTTTGTCTCCCTATTTCATAAAGACTATAAGAGCTCCCAGGATGGTTTGATGATTGGAAGCAATAGCTAGGAAGAGCCCTCCTATTGTAAGTCAGGATTTGGAGGTAATAGAATTAGGTAGGGTCATGGAAAGGACATTGAATAGACAGTCAAGGTAACAAAATTCTATTCCTGAATTTGCTGCTTACTCAGTGTGAGCCTGGGCAAGTCATCTTACCTCTCTAGTTTTTATTGTCCTAAAGGTAGTTACATCACAGGATATATAAGATTCTTCCCAGATCTATTCTTGTCCCAGTTTCCTCAGAGACTAGATTTCCACAAAACAAAATAAAAAACAAACCAGGGAGTATAGTTTGTATCTACTCCTCAGCTTTGTTTCAACTCCAGGGAATAAGATGGCCCTCTCAGGATAAGCTCATGGCTTCTAATCTCATTATCCTATTAAAGGCAGGAGCAAGAATAGAAGAGGAAATCAGAATAAAAGATGCCAATAGGATTCAGTTTCCAGAGGAGATGGATACTACAGAGTCTCAGGCACCAGAGGGGTCAATATACTATGATATTTGTCTTGAATCTTATATTGTTTCCTCTTCCATTCTCTCTCCCATTAAAAAAAAATTTTTTTAATTTGTATTTGCAAATGCCTAGGCAAATATAGTGAATTCTCGCCAGTCCTTTTTTAAATATTGGTAAGAATGGCCAAACAAGCTCTTTCTAAAAGCCTGTGATTTCTATATTTTTAAAGATATGGCCCAGAAGTCTAAATCCTACTATCAAATGTCATTTTTTAAATTCTTTTTTGGTTGTTTTATTGTTACCTTTTTTTAAACTACAATCATTTCCTCTTAATCTACTCCCTAAGTTGAGCCCTTCTGTATTGCATCTGACTTATATCCCCAACTTGCGCCTACATTCATTTGTTGGTATCTCAGAGAACAGTTGCCCCTCAGAGTTCAAGAGAAACCTTTTTGGTGTCTCCTAAAATTATAGCACTCATGAATCCCTTCCCAGTGGGTTTCTTATTAACAATCAGCCAACTGACATAAGTAGCTCTTAGCAAAAAAAAAAAATAAATAAAAATAAAAATAAAATAAGCATATTAAGGAGAGCAAAATATTGCCCCAGTGAATCTTTCACAATTAATACACATTGTTTTTAGGAAAAGTGAATCCAGACTTAGAATCCAGTGGTAATGAAGTGCATATGGAGGGAATGTAGATGTCCAAAGCAAAAAATAACTCCCTCCTTTCCAAAGGAGACTTCTCTGCAGCATATCTCTCTACTACTCAGGCATCTCTTTTGGGTTGATTTCCAGTCATCTTCTCATTAAAACTAGTTGTGGGATTCTAGGATTGCCTTTCTCTTTTGATACCTGTCTGGTGAGAGGGTCATCCTCAGTAGTGCCTTAAGTTGACTTTCTAGAGTTGACCTCTAGATGGGACTTCTCCTGGTAAAGTATCTTTACTACTAGGTGAAGTGGCTGATGAGATGGAGGAGAGAAAAGTCACCTCCTTCCTTCCAAGAATTAAAGTGCAGGGTTTTCCCCCAATTACTGACTCCTATCTCAACCCTTGAGCGTCATATCATGATCAATGATCATAATTCATTCAGTGACATTGTGACATTGCTCTCTTCACACACACACACACGCAGAGAGAGAGAGAGAGAGAGAGAGAGAGAGAGAGAGAGAGAGAGAGAGAATATTCATATTTTGTCAAGGTTTATTAAGTAATCCCTAGATGCTTAATAAATGCTTATTGACTAACTAGCATTAATACTTCATTCTCCGCAATTCCATCCTGTGACCATATCAATTAAGCTTGGAGAGGAGAAAGGGACAGCTAAATCAGACATGACAAAGAAGAAGAAAAACAACATTTAATTCAAATCAACCAACACAGTGATTACATCTTAGTATGTATATCACATTCCATTTCAATAGTCCCCACCTCTCTATTGAGCAGGAGACAGACTCTTAGTTGGGGGAAGCTATTACCTTTCCAAACCCATCTTTCCTTTTTAAATTGCCTGTCTTTTATGGGTAGCAATAATATAAATGATGCCTGTGCTCCTGAGATCTTCAGTTTTTTGCCCAAGATTTCATCACCTTTAACAAATGTTCTTGCTGACAGTACTGTTTTTGCCCTCTTGAATCACCTGAAATGATTGGTAGTTATCTGGTTTGCTACATCTTTAAGGTTCTCTGTTATGTCTTGAATATCTGCCCCAAGAGGACAGCAGGCCTCTTGATGATGCTGATGTGATGCTGATGATGTTGATAGATAGGTTTTTTGGTTCCTCAACAGGAAATCATTATTCTATTATTAGAATTATTAATTATTAATAATTATTAGCAATTGTTTCCTTTGACTTTCATTGGAGTATCTCTCGTGATACCTATGAATATACAACAACTTTCCTTTGAGAATAATCAGTGAGAAAGTCAGCATGCAGTTCCCTCACCTCTGGGAAGAGTCTTAAATTCATTTCTTAGCTCCAGATATTCAGTTTAGCTCTTTGTAATATTCTTCCATTCTCTAACCTTTATGATACACAGTCAAGATTTAACTCTGTCCCTTCAGCTCTTTCTTTGTTTCCCTTCTTCCATTTTTAAAGGAACAAATCATTCTTTCGTGGAGGCTTTCCTCAAACCTCATTTACCTACCTTTTAACTTCTTATTCCAGAAGCAAGACCAATCTGTAATCTGAATATAGGTAGCAATAATTCTGTTTGTGTGACTATGTGGATAAACCTCAAAATTGGCCATTAAGAGTACCAACAATCTAAGAAATTCATAGATTTCCTCGTGTCTCTCTTTTAAGTACAATCCTAATTATTTAAGTATTATCCCTTATCTTTCTTAGTCTGAGTTCAATTTAGAATTTGCAGAGGAAGATATTTTTAGGACCAAGTATCTAGAATAATGCTGACTTGGAAAAGGAGTGATTTTGTAACATAATTAGTCTTTGTGGTCAGAGCCAGCCTTGTGTCTAGATGGAGCAGGTGGTTGTATTATTTGACTTATGGGGTGTCAGGCAAGACTTTGCTGTCATCCTGCCCTCCAAAACATATTTCTCTGAGTGATGCCTAAAATTACAACCATTAGAGATCATCTTCTTTGAATTATGCATTAGTCTTTTTTGTTGTCTTCCTTTAAAAGAAAAATCCATTGGGATTAAGACCCTAATACTTGAATGGGTTTGTTGTTTAAAATTATTTTTCTTCTTGACAGGAGACCTAGGGAAGCATGAAAACATTGGGACTATGGGAGGGAGGGGAATTGGAAAGGGGTAAAGAAAGCCATAGAAAGGAAGTCGATGGTGCCACATATAAGCTTCACAATTTTCTCAACTTCTATATCTACCTGAAGCACTTAGGAAATATCAAGATCTCAATAAATAAATAAAAGAAAATCAGAAACCAAATAATTCCTTTGTTTTTGTTTTCACAATTCTATTGGAAACACAGTCCTTATCCCATCCTCATTTTGGCAGTCTCATGTGCAAGCCAAAGATTTTCATTTTGTTCAAAAACCTTCAGACTTTTTTCCTAACCTCTTAGAGAGTAGTTATTAATTTATTAACTCTAAAAATACAGTGTTGCTAGAATCTTTGAAATTATTGAATACTCTCAGCCTCATACTCTTGTGCCTGATCCATATATCCTTGTGGTAATCTGAAATCAGTTCAGGGGTGGAAAACTGTACCTCATTTTAGAGTATTTATATATTCCTAAGCATCAGTGCCTCAATGTGAATATACACCAAAGGAGATATGTATTATCTGCCTGAGGATGTGAATACAAAGATATAGAGTGCAGACTTAATTGGGGAAGAATGTTATTAAAGAAGGATGAATTTCCTTTTATTACAATAGCAACTCACTTCTATAGTACTTCATCATTTTCATAGCACTTCCCTCAGAAGAAATCTCAGACTTTGAGAGATTAAGGTACTTTATCAGGCAACAATTGTCTGAGTTGGTCTTTGAATTCAGGACATTCCTGATAGCAAATCCAATGTTCTTCCTGTTTATAAAGTGTGCTCCAAAAGGATGTGTTTCTCACAAGTAAATTTTCTTGAAAATCAAAACTTCTCCTTTAAGTACTGAAACACTTTAGAAAGATAAATAATGTGGGTGATACTATATCTAAAATGAATAATATTTTCCCTTCTTATACAAAGTATGCCAAACTTAAAGTAATGCCTTTCTTTCTTTCTTTCTTTCTTTTTCTTTCTTTCTTTCTTTCTTTCTTTCTTTTTCTTTCTTTCTTTCTTTCTTTCTTTCTTTCTCTTTCTTTCTTTCTTTCTTTCTTTCTTTCTTTCTTCTCCTTCCTTCCTTCCTTCCTTCCTTCCTTCCTTCCTTCCTTCTTTCCTTCTTTCTTTCTTTCTTTCTTTCTTTCTTTCTTTCTTTCTTTCTTTCTTTCTTTCTTTCTTTCTTTCTTTCTTTCTTTCTTTCTTTCTTTCTTTCTTTCTTTCTTTTTCTTTCTTTCTTTCTTTCTTCCTTTCTTCCTTCCTTCCTTCCTTCCTTCCTTCTTTCTTTCTTTCTTTCTTTTTTTTTTTCTTTCTTTCTTTCTTTCTTTCTTTCTTTCTTTCTTTCTTTCTTTCTTTCTTTCTTTCTTTCTTTCTTTCTTTCTTTCTTTCTTTCTTTCTTTCTTTCTTCCTTCCTTCCTTCCTTCCTTCCTTCCTTCCTTCCTTCCTTCCTTCCTTCCTTCCTTCTTTCTTTCTTTCTTTCTTTCTTTCTTTCTTTCTTTCTTTCTTTCTTTCTTTCTTTCTTTCTTTCTTTCTTTCTTTCTTTCTTTCTTTCTTTCTTTCTTTCTTTCTTTCTTTCTTTCTTTCTTTCTTTCTGGCACTTGGCATTAAATGACTTGCCCAAGGTCACACAGATAGGAAGTGTTAAGTTAGCTTTGAATTCAGGTTCTCTTGAGCTGGTACTCTATCCACTGTGCCATCTAGCTGCCCCAAACTTTTTCTTCATAAGAATAAAATTTTATTCAAGCTTTTGTTTGTTATGCCACAAGAATTTCTCCTCTTTGTGGTCAGAGCCAGCCTTGTGTCTAGATGGAGCAGGTGGTTGTATTATTTGACTTACGGGGTGTCAGGCAAGACTTTGCTATCATCCTTCCCTCCAAAACATATTTCTCTAACTGATGCCTAAAATTACAACCAGAAAATCTTCTCATGTAAAAATTAATATTTTAAGGGGAAAAAAGAAAAAGGGGGAGAGGGAAATCAGTAAAATTTATCAATACAACAAAAGTTTAAAAGAATATCCAGTGTACTACACCCATGGCCCATTAGCTTCTACAAAGGAGTATAACAGAAGGCAGTTTTCATATTTCTGCTTTGATGTTCTATTTGTTCATTGTAATTTAGCAACATTCACTTTTCATTGTTTTGTAGTTGTTCTTTCCATTTACATTATTATAGTAGTCATTGTGTACATTATTTTCCTGGCTATACTGATCTGCATCAGATCTTATAATCTTTCCACATCTTATGAATTCATCATTTATTACAGCAGAGGAATATTTCTTCATACATATACATCGCAATTTGCTTAGCTGTTCCTCAATCAATAGAGCTCTACTTTGTTTCCAATTCTTTGCTGTCACAAAATTTGCTATTGTAGCTATTATGGCGCATATGGGGCCTTTTTTTTTTATCAGTAGCTTCCTTAAGGAATAAGTCTAGCACTGGAATCTTCTTTTATTATTCAGCAATCATCATTATTGATGAACATCAATTATTTTGTTTTCTGCTGCCATGTAATGAACGCTCTTTGGCAACTATTGAAGTATGTATATCTATTTGTCACTGAATTAAGTGACCCCAAACAATTGTAGTTTTCTAGTTACTGGAATAGTTGCCTCTCAGCTGTCACATAAGTATGTATCATTTGTATCCCCATAACCTGCATAGTACATCAGACCACTTTCACTGTTTCTAATTTGGAGTTCTTTATCATCTCAAATGAGATGGAGAACCAGACAATCAAATTTATTGAATCATAACCTTAATTTTATATAAACTATAAAGATGATAAGCTCTATCATGAAGGTCAAAGAGTAGTTCACAATCTCTTTGACAGATTAAAGCTTGGAAACAACTCTTTTTCTTTCTAGTTAGAGGCTTTTGTTAGTTTGCTCATTTCTAAGTTTGAAGATACTATAATCAAGATGATTGCAACTGTCCAAAATCTGAGTAGGATGTCTATGCTTTTTTGATATAAGACAGGGCAGCTATCTGGTACAGTGGATAGAGTACTGGATTTGGAGTTAAAATCTGACCTTGGATATTAACTATGTAACAATTAACTATTAACTAAGTTATTCACTTAACTCTGCCTCAGTTTCCTCATCTGTAAAATGAGCTGGAGAAGGAAATAGAAAGCCACTCCGCTATCTTTACCAAAAGAACTCCAAATGAAGTCACAAAGAGTTCAACATTAATAAAATGATTGGACAACAATATGATGTAATTCTTGTTATACTGCTTCTGTGGCTCATACTCTGAAATGCTTTGTTATAGTAGTTTGAAAGGAAATTTTATTGTTGTTTTTATTTATTTTTTGCTCTGCATATAGTTGACATGGTTTGATCCACAAAATAACAGAATCCATAATCTAGGAAGGCAATTCTCAAAGGTCTTTTAGTACAGTAAAAAGAGCTGCCAATTCTATGAGGCCAAAGAAGAGATCAAAACAATTAAATATTCACTAATTTGTCATAATATTATTCGTGCCTTGAATTTTAGTAGTATATCTATCTCTTTCTCAAATACTTTGCAGAAACTTATAATTCCATTTATACAAGAAATGTTCACATATTTAGAAGATTTGGGGCATTGCATCAAAAACCCAAACATTTTTATCTTAATGTTCTACCCTTTAATCATTTTCTATTATTTGCCATGCATCTGTGATTTTGCAAGCTCCTTGAGGACAGCAAGGTTATCATTTTTTCTATCTTTTTTATTACACTAGTAATAATAATAATGATAGATAGCACTTCAAGATTTGCAAAGCACTTTTTTACATGTGTTCACTCATTTGATCCTGATAACAATCTTGTAAGATAAATACTATTATTATATCCATACCGAGGAAGAAATAGGAGAGAAAGTTTTAAGTGACTTACCCAGGTTCACAAACCTGGGTTATTTATGAAGCAATTTCTAGTCTTTTAGGTTGAAAAAGGGGACTGAGAATATGGCAAATTGCCCAATGAATATTTGTATGTGTATAAAAATATCTAAGAAACCAGACTAAATGGTTATAGGTAGGTTCTGAGTCTCATTTATATTTAGGAGGCTATACTTGCCTCTCATTGTACACTAAATTTGGATATTGATGGAGATCTTTTCTCTGAGAAGTATTATGGGCCAAGAATTAGGAGATTTGGTTCTTCCAGTCCAGGCTCTGCCACTATCAGCTGACAAACTAGCATTCATTAAATGCTTTCTACATAAGCAGTGAGAATATAAAGACAAAGCAAGTCTCTGACCTTAAAAAGCTTAAATTCTAACAAGGAAAAAATTATAGGGCATATACTCAATGAAAAATACAAAGTGGTTTTAGGAGAAGGGGTAGAAATTGTGGGGTAGGCTAAAGTAGGAGGAGCAACACACAATCAGGACAAGCTTCCTGCCTTGAACTTTCACTCCCTCAAGGTATTTCTTAAAGTGATTATTAAAAAACGATCAGAGATTCCAAAAGATGAAATTGGGGAAAGAAAGTATTTTAGGCATAGGAGAGTCAATACAAAAGCAAAGATAGTGTGATAGAAGATCCATGTGTGAGGGACAGCAGAGAGGCCACTCTGAGCAGACCATAGAGGATGAGGAAAGAAGCAATGCATAAAATGACTGAAAAAGATGAAGGGGCCAATTCATTTCTCCTTGTCTCTGCTTCTTTATCTATAAAATAAGGAAAACAATGTCTGCCCTCCTTCCTTCACAGAATTGTAAGGTAGAATAGTTCAGGGGAAGGAGAAAACAGCCTCTACCACCACCATCAGGACATTTAGCCTGGGGGCCTGAAGGCCTGTGTTCTACACTTGGTTCTGTCACTAACATGGTTTGTGAAATTGGAAAGTTGATTAGTTTCTCTGGGCCTCAGTCTTCTCATATGTAAAATGAATGACTTGATGAGATGATCTCTAAGGTCCTTTTCAGCTCCATGAATATCTGAAGATCAAATGGGGATCATGGATGTGAAAATAATTTGGAGAGGATAAAGTGCTATTCAACTGGAAGGTGAATGGTGAGCACATAATAGGCTTGTAAATTGACCATAGCCCATTAAAGAGGATGGTTTGAAAAGCTGTACCCTTTTTTTTTTCCTTTTTTGTGGGAAGAAATGGAAAGGGGCATTTTGTTTTGCGTTTTAAATCTATTTCTTGCTGCTCTTTGCTTGCATCTGTTAAATACTGGGATGTCTGGAGGGACATTTGCAAAGCCGCCCAATGTCAATTAAACTTGCCGAGCAGTCTATCTTTGCTAGAGTGCTTGTGACCTTTTCGGGCTGTCATTTCCTGGGCAAGGCACCAAGTGAGCCTCTGAGGAGGCTGGTGTGGAGGAGCAAGCCCTGAGCCGCAGGGGCAGCTCAAGCTGCAGGTTTCTGGGCCCTATGCCAACCTCCAGATAATTGCCAGCAGCGGGAGAGAGGTAGCTGAGCTTGGCCAAGCCTGTCTTTGACAGATAGATTGACCGCTTCCCACCACTGCTGCATCACAGGCAGAAAGGAACACAGAGTGAGAGTTAGGGGGAGGGAGGCAGAGGGGGAGGAAAAAGGAGAGGGAGAGGGAAGGAGAAAGAGAGAGAGAGAGAGAGAGAGAGAGAGAGAGAGAGAGAGAGAGAGAGAGAGAGAGAGAGAGAGAGAGAGAGAGAGAGAGTGTTTTAGCAAAAGAGCTGTACCAGATTCTAATAAGGGATATTTAGAGGTTATGCTAAGTGGGGAAGACAGCTCTGCTTCCAACCTCATATATGTGCACCAGGGAAAAGAAAGGAAAAGCACTGAATTAAACTGATTTCACAGCCACCCCACCCCCATATCTGGATTTAGCATTCAGGTCTATGGTGCCAAAAGGGTGTACCAAAAGCAGCCAAACTCTAGGCAGATTATGTCAGAGTCTGCAGCACAGTGCAGGCAGTCACCCAAAGGAAGATTGGGGGAAGGGTTAAAAAGAAACTAGGAGAATAGGGAAGCAAAATGGGGAGGGGGTTGAAATGCCCAGGAAAAGCTGGACTTGATGGGGAGATGAAAACCTTTTCTTTAACCCCAGGTTGTTTTGAGGATAATGAGAAGGTCTCCAAGACTGTAATCCAGAGCACAATCTTTCTTCCTCTCTCCTTTGGCCAGGTCTATAAAAAACTAGCATGGCTTCCAGCCTGCTGTCCTGAGGCCTGTCTGGCATGAGGGAATGGGGCGGCTGGATGCCATAGCTGGGCAGGCAACTCTTGGGTGTTAAAGGAGGGGTAAGAGCAAAGAGGATTTCTTAATGCCCTTGCCAACATCCATGGGCTGGTAGCTGGAGGATTTAGTGTATGAGGGGCAGCCAGATGCAGAAGGCTTTTAAAGGAGACTCATTTAGGAGACTGACTTTGATGGGTAAAGAAAAGAGATGACTACTAGAGTTGGCACGAGATTAAAGACATTAGAATGTGTTTTTCAGGGCCCTCCACAATCTCACCATTCAAACTTTAACTTACATCATTTTTCTCCCTAACCCTATCTACTTTAGTAGGACAGGTCCCTTCTCCCTCCCACAAATTCATCATGCCCATTATAGTCTTCCTTCACTCATTCTGCCTGCCTTTTCCCTCTACCTAATCAGATTCTACCCCATTCAAATTTTGTCTTCTCCAAGAAGGACACTCCGTGCCTAATTGAATTTCCCTTGTTCGGAATTCTCTGAGGAATATTTTCCCCCAGGTCCTTTCCCTCTCTTTCTGGCAGTCATTTGGAGATTTTGCAGTCTCATTGGGGAAAGAAGACATACACAAACAGAACAATTAAACTGTATAACAAGATCTCTGAGAAGCACCTGGCCTTCGCTAGCACTACATCATGCCACCTGGAGTCTCCAGACTGAGCCAACACCAAGAAGTCAGTAATGGGAAGGAGAGCCCTGATCCTTTTTGTGCATCAACTGACTCATCAGCCTCTCCAGCTCAGCAGCCGTTCTGTCAGCTTTTGGTTCAATCCCCTCAGTGATGGCTGGAAGCCAGCTCCAGAGCTCCCAAGGTGTCTTATAGAAACAAGAAGGGCATCTCAGCCATTTTAACAACTGAAATTCAAAACAGTACATGAAGGGGAACAAAACAGATGGTACAAACTGTGATTGAGGGCTATAGTACTGAAGTGGTCTGAGGAGACCTGAAAGATGGCACTTCAGCTGGGCCTTGAAGAACTTGGAAAGGAAAAGATTGAAGTGCCAGAGATTTTGAAGGAAAACACTAAATATATGGCACTCTTTAGCATGAGGAAGAATGTCTAATGGCACTGGGGGCTGAGGTGGTCAAGTGATGGAGTCAGATTAGAAGGGACTTGTGGAAACACTTCTTTTCCCAGAACAAAAGGTCCTCAGAGGCCTGAGTAATTGATCCTCATAGGAAGCCTTACATCAACACTCCTTACTTCATGATCTTTCAGAATCTTGAGGACAGGGATTGTATTTCTTCTAGACTTAGTCTCTCTCTCTCTCTGTCTCTCTCTGTCTCTCTGTGTGTGTGTCTCTCTCTCTGTCTCTCTCTGTCTCTCTGTCTTTCTCTCTCTCATTCTCCCCCCCCTCTCATTCTCTCTCTCTCTCTCTTCTCTCTCCCTCTCTCTCTCTCTCTCTCTCTCTCTCTCTCTCTCTCTCACTCACTCTCTCTCTCTCTCTCACTCTCTCTCTCACTCTCTCTCTCTCACTCTCTCTCTCTTTCTCTCTCTCTCTCTCTCTCTCTCTCTCTCACTCTCTCTCTCTCTCTCTCTCACTCTCTCTCTCACTCTCTCTCTCTTTCTCTCTCTCTCTCTCTCTCTCTCTCTCTCTCTCTCTCTCTCTCTCTCTCTCACACACACACACACACACACACACACACACATTCTCTCCTGTTTTTCTCACTCTCAGAATAAAAGTAGTCTATAGCTATTCCATTGAAGAAAGCTAGATTGTTGAGTGAATAGAGTGGATGGCCTGGAGTCAAGAACATTCATTTTCCTGAGTTCAAGTTTAGCTTCAGAAACTTACTAGCTATGTGACCCTGGGCAAGTCACTTAACCATGTTTATCTCCATTTTCTCATCTGTAAAATGAATTGGAGAAAGAAATAGCAAACTACTTTTGTATCTTTGCCAAGAAAATCCAAAGTGGAGCCAAGGAGAGTCACCCAGGACTAAACAACAACAACAAATTCCTGTGAATCTTTTTTTGTAACATGGCTTTGAAATACAATACAATACAGCAAAGACTTATTGAGTGGGAATTATTTACTGGCCACATTGGTGACAAAGGGATAAATAAGATGTGGACAGGAATAGTCCCTGCTCTTAAGTAGGGCATTGAAATACTAATGCACCATGAACACAAAATATTATATAAGTCCATTAGAAAGTGATAACATGGAGGCTTGAGGCTGACAGTTGTTACTACTAGAATGATTAGGCAAGGCTTCCTAGAAGAAATGTTATATGAATTAGACTTTGAAGAATGGGTGAGGAGGTCACCAAATGAAGACGGGAAGAATGAGAGGGGTACTACTGCAGGCATTGAGAGGAACAAATATCCTAATCTTTAAAAGAGAGAAGAGAATAGTTAGCAAATTACAGGTTAGTGAGCTTGACTTCAACTCTTGGTTCCAGTAGAATATCCTGTTAAAGAGGTAGTTGATAACAAATGGTTGCAGCAATTGCAAAATAAATGAATGAATGAATAATTTTCCAAAATTTTTAAAATAATGACATTTTTTTCTCCCCTGAGGCTGGGGTTTAGTGACTTGCCCAGGGTCACACAGCTAGGAAGTGTTAAGTATCTTAGATCAGATTTGAACTCAGGTCCTCCTGAATTCAGCGCTGATGCTGTATCCACTGCGCCATCTAGCTGCCCCCAATGATGTCTTAATTACAAACAGATAATGTCAACTACCAGGGTTTGTTGGCTTAATAGAGGGAAGGATTCTTGGCCTAATAGAAGGGAGGATGTTTTTCATACAATTGCCTTTAGTTTAGCGAAGAATTCAACAAAATCTATTAGGAATTTTTTTATGGAAAAGATGAGAAAGTTCTATCTTAGGTGATGGTAAAAAATTAGGTTGATTTGGAACTTACCAAATGGTTAAACCCAAAGTTTGGCCATCAAGGAATCAAAGTTGACAACATAAGCCTCCAATAGAGTGGTCCAAGTATCTGTGTACAGGGTTCTGTGCTGTTTAACATTTTTCTCATTGATTTCAATAAAGTTATAAACAGTATGCTTAGCAAAAGATGCATTTATTGATTTAATACAAATCTTAGAAATAACTTAGAGAAAGGATGTGTAGGATTCAAAATGATCTTAACAGAATAGAAGTTTGTCAAATCTAATAAAATGAAAGGTAATAGAGATAAATGTAAAATATTTTCGTTGATTTCAAAAAATCAGCATCAGAAGTAAAAGGTAGGAGAGACATGACTAGATAGCAGTTTCTTTGAAAAAGGATTTAGTAAACTATAATGTTAATTTGTATGTCCTTTTTGTGTGCTTATTTGTGTGCGTCCTCTCTCCCCCTTCAGAATGTAAGCTCCTTGAGGGCAGGGACTGTTTTTGCTCTTAATTTGTTTCCTCATCACTTACATAGTATCGGGCACATAATGAGGTTAATAAATACTTATTGATCAATTGGGGATTGCTTTCTTCAAATATTTGAAAGACTACCCTGTGGAAAAGG
Organism: Sminthopsis crassicaudata; assembly: GCF_048593235.1. NCBI lineage: Eukaryota > Metazoa > Chordata > Mammalia > Dasyuromorphia > Dasyuridae > Sminthopsis > Sminthopsis crassicaudata. The sequence goes on from NC_133617.1 coordinate 366,626,311, forward strand.
AATCAGGCTTCTTCATCTTTACCTTAAAAGTCAAAACTTCTGTAGGATCAATGAATGAAAATTTATTTTGATTCCATAAAAAAAGAATTCCTAATAATTCTACTGCTATTCAGAAATCAAATGGGCTATCTCAGGAGCTGAGGTTCCCCATTACTAAAAATTAGGAAAAACAAAGATGAAATGATGACTTCTGAGGAATATCATGTAGAGAGCTTAAATTCAAGAATATTTTAGAAGAATATTTTAGAGGAATGTTCCAATCCTGGAAGCATAAGTTGGGACTAGATTCTGGAAGACTCTGAATTCCCATGTTTAAGAGTTTAGATTTAATACTTCAGGCAATGAGGAAATTATGAAAGGTTTCTGTGCCAAAGAATAACTATGATAGTTATATACACCTTAATATGAATGAATGAGTTTGAACCACTTATAATTTCTCCTGTGGAAATGTGTAGTTTTAGTACTATCCATAATGACACAATGAAATGTCTCATTTTGGGCAAAGGGATTTCTAGCATCAAAATTGATGTGTTTGGAGAGGGGTGACTACAAAGATCTTTGTTTATAATATGTTCTCCTTAAATGTGAGGATTACTCAGATGCCTCTGTAATAAGCTTCAGACAAACAGGATGGATCAGCAGGGTCCTTGGGTTTTCTAAGGCATGGAAAGACTGACAGGAAGAATAGAAGGTCCTTTAAAACCAACTTTATGGTCAGTTCCACTGGTCTTGTGATGGAGAGAGCCATCTGCACTCAGAGAGAGGACTGTGGGGACTACGTGTAGATCACAACATAGAATTTCACTTTTTTGTTGTTATTTATTTGATTTTTTTTCTTTCTTGTTTTAGTCTTTTTTATTTGATTTTTCTTGTGTAGCATGATAATTGTGGAAATATGTATAGAAGAATTGCACATGTTTAACATATATTGGATTACTTTCCATCTAGGGGAGGGATAAAGGGAAAGGAGGGAGAAAAAAATTTTGGAACACAAGATTTTACAAGGGTGAATGTTGAAAACTATCTATGTATATGTTTAAAAAATAAAAAAAAACTTAAAAAAAAACTTTACCTAGTTTACTAACTTGCTGAAGATTAACAGGTCTCTGCAGAAAAATATCCTTAAGTCACTTCATTCAATTCAATTCAGTAAGTATTTGTTAAGTACTTACTATGTGTCAGGCACTATACTGGTTTTCTAAACACAAAAAGAAAAAAAAAAGGTCTTGCCTTCAAGAAGTTTATACTGGAACTCATTTCTATATATAGATAAGTAAATACATATCACTGTTGTTGTTCAGTTGTGTCCAACTCTACACGACTGCAGGTAACCTTACTGTTTGGTGTTTTATTGGCAAAGATACTGCAGTCGTGTGCCATTTCTTCTCCAGTGTTTTCCCAGTTTATAGATAAGGAACTGAGGCATGTGGGGGTTAAATGATTTACCTTGGGTCACACAATTAGACACTACATTTGAACTCAAATCATCCTGGCTCTTTTCCCTTCAGATAAAATAGATGCAGAATCATTTTAATTGTACTAACCATTAGAGAAATGTGAGAAACCATTTGTTGGGACTGGCACTTAGTCTAGGATGTGGGTGCCAATCTGTCTCCATTGCTCTAAATGAATCCCACTGGCCATCTGAGGAAAACCTATGATGAGATAGCTCTGATAGAGTCATTTTAATGATACCATACCTACATCCCTGCACCACTATCCATGATTGTTGAAGGCTCTACCAATGTTTTTCAATCGGTGGCTTATCAAACTGAAAAGGCTTCAAATATAGAGATAGAAATAGTACATCTGTCTTAAGAGAACTATCCTGCTAAGTCCCAAAATACTTAGTGCTTGGTTGGCTTATGTAGCATTTATATGTCACAGGATCAACTACTGAGAATCAAAAAGGGTTGCAATCTGCATGAGTGGAATGAATGTCTAAATTCATCTTTAACTTATTGAAATATTGCTATTGGGAAATAGGAGTGATGTGAGCAGGGAGGTGAATCAACAATAACAAACCTAGATACAGAAGCAATTGTACTCACTGAGTTCAGCAAACACTATTACTTATGTGTTGTACAGGAAGAGATCACCTGTCCTAAATAGTGCCAGGTGCCTTAGCTGACCCTGGAACATGAGGACATGGCTCTCTCTCTCTCTCTCTCTCTCTCTCTCCTGTTTCCCCTTAGCAGAGTCCTGGGATCTTAAGGGATATCTTGCTGGAAGCAGAGCCTTCGGTCTGAGGCACTTCATTAGCTGGGAAGTACAGCCTCTCAGGAAGTCCCAAGGAGAGGAACAAGAATGATTTTTAAAGGATATTGGCAGGAGACATTACAGCAGAATAATGCTACTCTGGGGGTTGCATGGTTGAATGGAAATTCAAGCAAAGAGAACCAGAAGAGAACCAAATGGTGTCATCCATCATTCAGGAAGGACAGGGAGTGCTTACCAGGGAAAGCAATGACAGGAGAGAGAGAGAGAGAGAAGGAAGGAGAAAAGATAGAGGGAAGGAGGGAGGGAGGGAGAAAGGGAAGGAGGAGAAAAGGAGAAAGGAGAGAGAGAAAGAGACTGAGAGACATAGAGAAAGGACAGACAGAGACAGATAGAGGAAGAGGAGAGAGAGAGAGAGAGAGAGAGAGAGAGAGAGAGAGAGAGAGAGAGAGAGAGAGAGAGAGACAAGGGGAGAGACAGAGACAGTAAGAGGAGAAAGGCAGAGACAGAAAAAGAGAGAGGAGAGAGAGAGAAAGAGAGAGATTAAGAGAGAGAGAGAGAGAGAGAAAGAGAGAGGAAGAAAGAGAGAGAGAAAGAGGGAGGGAGGGAGGGAGGAAAGGAGGGAGAAAGTTGGAGAGAGAAAGAAATGAGAAAAAGAGCAAACCATTGATTGAAGCAAAACTTTAGAATAAAGATCCCTGGAGAAGGAAATTCTAGTTTGGTTATGTGAATATTTTAGGATAGTGGAAAGAGCTAGGACCAACAGCCAAAAATGACCTAGATCTTCCACAGACTTGCTATATGATCTTGCACAAGTCCTTTAACACATCTCAGACTCAATTCCAACCAACAAAATGGAAATAATCTACCCTGATGTTTTTATGGAAGTAGCTACAAGTGGGAATGAAAGTGCTTTGAAAAAAGTATCAAGGCATAGGAACAGCAAAGGATTATTAGAATTAATTAGGCTGACTGCATAATGAGAAAATAGATCATTTCTTTCACTTTGAGGGTAGGAACAAGGAAATTAGTTCCCTTAAGGTTGATCTCTAAGGCTTAGGATTCAATTCACAGAAGACAGGACTATGGTGCTTGGCATCCTGCTGAGAGCCTAGGAAGACCACCCTGGAGTTTATTTCTTATTAATTAATCATCATGTATTTATTTCTCAGCTGGAACCAGGAAATGTTTAAGGTATGTTTAGGGGACAATGGTTAGTAGATAAGTAGAGGTTCATGTTGAGAAGTAGAAGAAAGTAAAGGAGACATTTTGGGAAGAAGAAGCTCTGACTTGAACACTAAGAAAAACCGGGTTGTAGTCCTAGCTCTGCCAAGTACTAACCACATAAATTTCATATATGTATGGATATGTGTATGTACATACATTATGCATGTATATATATATGTGTGTGTTCACATGTTATTCATATATTCACGCAAACATTAGCATATATACATCTGTATACACACATATAAGCATATGCATGTATTTACATATAGTACATGTAATTCACAATTCATATGCATGTTTATTTTTACACATACCCTAAAAATAATGTATTCATACTTTATGTATATTTATGTATATTATATAATCATATATCTGTGGGAATATATACATCTGTGTATATATATATATGTATATATATATAAATATATGCATATACACATATATATGCTCTCTGAGATCAACTGCTGAGACTCAAGGAGGTTGCAATCTGTAGCAATAGAATGAGTGCCCAAATTCATCCTTAAATATTGAAATGTCTTGAACAATGGGGATGGTATAAAGGTAGAGAAAGATGAATCAATTACAATAATCAATCTAGTATGTATGTGTGTGTTTCTATATACACTTATACTATATATGACATATTCAAGTGATATATATGCTAATACATATAGAATAGTGCTATATAATGCACATAATATAAAAGTACTGTAATATTTATACATACACAGAATAGGTAAACACACATATCCATGCAAATACACACATGCATTATCACTTTGCTCTCTGGACTAATTTTTTTCAAAACAAAGATGTTGAATTAGATGGCCTGTAATATCCCTTTCAGCTCAAAAATGCCATGAATTTTTAATACTAGCTTTTTTATTTTAAAAATATATGCAAAATTAGTTTTCAACATTCACCCTTGCAAAACCTAGTGTTCCAATTTTTTTTCCCTCTCTTCCACGCATCCCCTCTTTTAGACTGCAAGTAATTCAATATATGTTAAACACGTAATGCCATGATTTCTAGGGTCAAGATTTTGGAAGATATTAAATGGAGAAACTTCCAAGTTTGAGACTTTACTTGGTAGACAATGGGCTGTCACTGAAGATTTTAGATCAGAGAAGTTTCAAGATCAGAGTATTATGCTTTAGGGTTATTCATCTGAGAGTGACGAGTAGTGTGCAAAAAAGAGTTGGGTGGGAAGAGACTCCATCTGAAATATTAGAGATCAGCATCATAATTATTTGATCATTGAATCAGTTTCATTGTGCATCTATAATCATATATATATGTGTGTACATATATATATATATATATATATATATATGATATAATTGTGCATCTGATAAGCATGAGCATTCAAAGTATCTTTGAGAGGGTGAGATAAATTGGTATCAGAGGAACAAGGAAGCTATAGAAACTTATTGAGTACAGAAGTATCCTGGTCAAATCTGTTCCATAAAAAGATTCTTTTAAGAGCTAAGTGGGAGAGGATAGAAGTGGGAGAGGATACTAAATGGCTATTAGGTGGAAAGAATTTGGTAAGAGAAATACAATGATGAAGATCCTATCTCTTCTATCAAGAAACTTTTTGTCTCTTATTATGGAAAGGTCAGTTTGGTTGGTTAAGAATCTGAGGACCCCCATCCCCAAACTCCATTTCCTGGAAGAAGAATTCACTATTTCACAAAAATTTCTGGGAAAATTAGAAAACAATATATTGGAAATTTAGCATAAACCCTCATCTCACACTCCATGACAAAATAAGGTCAAAATTGATAAATGATTTGGGCATAAAGGGTAATATCATAAATAAATCAGGACGGGAAGGGATAATTTATTTATCAGATCTTTGGAGAAGGGAGAAAATTATGGCCAAGAAGAACTAGAGAACATTAAGAAAGACAAAATGGACAACTTTAATTACATTAAATTAAAAAGATTTTGCACAAAAAATCAACAGAAACAAGGTTAAAAGGGAAGTACAAAGTGGGGAAAAAATTTTTATAGCCAGTGCTTCTGATAAAGGTCTCATTTCTAAAATATATAAAGAACTATGTCGAATTTATAAGAATACAAGTCATTCCCCAATTAATAAACGGTCAAAGGATATGAACAGGCAATTTTCAGATATGAAATTAAAGCCATCTATAGTCATATGAAAAAATGCTCTAAAACAACCCTGAAGTACCACTTCATACCTCTCAGCTTGGCAAAGATGACAGGAAAATATAATAATAAATGCTGGAGGGGATGTGGGAAGACTGGGACACTGATGCATTATTGGTAGATTTGTGAAATGATCCCTATGGTTGGATCATTGGAGAACCATTTGTAACTGTGCCCAAAGGCCTATCAAACTGTACTACCCTTTGACCTAGCAGTGCCATTACTGGGTCTGTATCCCAAGGGAATCTTAAAGGAGAGAAAAGAATCCACATGTGCAAAAATGTTTGTTGCAACTCTTTTTGTGATAATAAAGAGTTGGAAAATGAGTAGATGCCCATTACTTGGGGAATGGCTAAACAAGTTGTAGTATGTAAAGGTAATGGAATATTATTGTTCTATAAAAAAAAAAAAATAATGAACAAGCTGATTTTAGAAAGGCTTGGAAAGATTTATGTGAAGTGATTCTGAGCAAAACAAGCAGAACCAGGAATACATCTAGTACAATTATGAAAGGCTTGGTTCTTCTCAGTAGTTGAGTGATCCAAGGCAATCCAAATAGATTTTGGATGGAAAATGCCTATTGTATCCAGAAAAAGAACTATGGAGACTGAATGCAAATCAGTACATGCTATGTTCATTTCTTTTTTTCTGTGTTTTTTTCCTCCTATGTTTTTTTCCCTTTTCTTCTGATTTTTCTTTCATGATTCATAAAGCAATGTGTCTCAAAATTAATTAATTAATTTAAAAATAATCTAAGAGCATGGGTAGGTATGAATGGGTTGTAACATGTATTATTGGAGGGAACTTCCAAATATATACCTTCATCCTATATTTACATATTTAGGAGGAGATAAAGTTAATTTAAAAGAATAAAATGCTTCTTACAGAATTTTGCACATAGTAAAGGCTGGCCTTCCTGCCATTCCTTCAATTAAAATTACAATATAGTCCATAGGCAAGGAGAGTTTATGGATAATGCACATTTTGCTGGCTATTTCTTATAGCTCTTTGGCAATAATGTCCCACTGATTGGTCTATGTAACCATTTATAGGGGTGACTTTGGGCCTCTTTCTCTAGTCATAATGCTGATATATGTGTGTCATATAAAGCTGGCTTAGATAATGGATCCTATTTTATTTCTTAATTAAGAATCTGAAAGTACTGCAAATTGCTGCAATTAACATGGATTTTCTCCCCCATTTATTTACTTATTTAGATGGCTGAAATTGCACCCTTTGCTTAAAGCAACCTCAGGGGTCCAAAGCCTGTTAAGAATGGTAATGGGCCACGGAAGTATATAAGGTTTTCCAAAACTGTGGGCTAAAATTTGGAAAAGGTGATGGTATCTACACAGCCAAATTGCTTCGAGAAAAAATAAGGCTACATTCAAACAACTAGATGTGTTTGTTTACTTGTTTTTAAATAGCTAGCCAATTGATTTGAATAGTTTGTATTGCATAATGTAAATGGTTGTTTCAAAATAAATAATTACTTCAGTCAATTAAACTAGTGTTTAAAAAATAATGCATGATAGAAACTGACTTTTTAAATAGAGTATTAACATTTACAAAGCTCTTTGCATACATAATCCATTCTCAAAACCTCATATAGAATGGATACTAAGAGTATTTTTATCCCCATTGCACAGATAAGGAAAATAACTTAGTTTCAGAAATGAAATGTGACTTACTCATAGTCACACATCTGGTATGTAAAGTTGAAATTTCCTGTCTTCCTGATTCCAGGTCTACCACTCCATACCTCCATAGGTAATGGTTGCACTGGCTAAATGGGAGCACTCACTAATTGAAAAGAATAAAAATTGATTGTTGTTTAATTCAACTGATTACTTTCATCATGATCTTTGAGTGAAATTTCCTCTGGTTGATTTCAAATTCAAATGATGAACTAAAACTCATCTTATATCCTATTGTTTGAATTTAAATGCTTTGCCTCTACAGACACAATCTATGACTTGACTGCAGAAAATAGGAAGGAAAATATATTTGTGAGATGAGAACTCACACATTATCCTTTGCACCCATGGACTCTGACTTTCTCTGTCTTTATAAGGTAGTCTCCTGGAACTTGGCTTGAACTGGACTACACAGAAATTTATGGCAAGACCTCTTCCAGAAGCCAGAAAGCCACGTGTCACAAAGCACTAATTGTGAGTAGGCTCTTGCCAAGACCACTTCTTTCATTGCCTTGTGTTTGCCACTCCAGAAATAACAATTTGTATTAAAGATTCTCTTTAAAAATTAATAAAATAGATCTCTGAAGATTTGGGATTTTATTCAATTTAGGAACAAGAGATGAAACAAATCATGAGAGATTCTTCATTCAGAGAAGGAGCACCTAAACTTCAGAGACATGGTGTTTCTTCAATGCCATTTACTTTCTTCTCTAACTAGCAGTTACGTGTGTCTGGTTTTCCTGAGTGATTCTAAGGGAATGAGTTCTATTTATTTGTGAATGACAGATGAGCAGCTGAGGAGGCTGCACACAAATGTGAAATTCAAAGAGGGGAGGATGTGGGAAAGATAAAAGATGAAGCTGTTAATAAAATCCACACTTTATTAGTTTTGCTGTCTCATTCTGCCAGGCAGGCCCAGAGATGGGACTTTGGCCTTCCAGCCAGAATGGTGTCTTCTATAATGTAAATGTTACCTTAAGGTCACTTGCTGATGAAAACTATTGCTCTGCCAAAAGCAGATTCTGAATCTTTTGACAGATGAACCAGTTACTTTTTACCCCTACAGCTCAAAGGAAGCCATTCATGATAGACAAACTGGTGGGAAAGGAAGGCTAGCTTTCCAAGACTGAAAAGGAATCAGACCAAATCTGACCTGAAATGCTATTGGCTCTATTCATGAGTCTGTCAGGAGAAATTGTGTAGCTTAAAGGTTATTGCTGAGAGAGCTAGCATTTTTACCAGAAATTCTAGGAAGCGAGATGCTTTGGGGTACTCTCACTCAAAGGAAAGTTGTCTAACATTTTCTGGCTCTTTAAATGACCTCTGCGGCCTACTTCTTGTGTGGTCTTGTGGGAATAATAGGGGTAATCTAGGAGTTCAGGGGACATAGACTTAGTGTTTGGAAATTAGGCCTGAGAAGTGGAGCCATGTTGGATTAGCAACTCATGATGGTGTCTCTTGGGGAAGAAGCCATTGGCTACCTGCCTCGTGCTGGACAGTCTTAAGCCTCATAAATAAAGTCAAAGGCTGCGACCTGTAAGTGAAGTTGAGATCGGTTATTCCAGTATAAGCAAATACTCTGTCATTATCACCAAAGTCATGGAGTTGAGCTGGTCCTTCTTCTGTATTTCCACAAACAATCCCCCCCCATACCCACTTCTTTTTCTCTTGATGCTGTGTGATTCCTGCAATGTTCATTTTGACTGATTTTTTTCTGAGTAGACAATTTTTGTTTGAGTATGTCTTAGGTGGGGTGGGGTAAAACCCAGCAACAATGGTTCAACTTTAGGGAAATTTTAACCTTCAGGAATTTGGTATTTGGAAACAGGTGGCCCTGGGATAAGTAGCTAAGTGGCTCAATGGTTAGAGCTTTGGATTTGGAACCAAGAAGGACTCTGACTAGCTATATGACTTTGGCCAAGTCACTCTGCCCTGTTTGCCTCAGTTTCCTCATCTGTAAAATGAGCTGGAGAAGGAAATGGCAAACCACTACAGTATCTTTGCCAAGAAAACCCCTCAAAGAGTCAATATGACTGAAATATCTGAACTGTAGCAAGCCCTGGGATGGTTTGATTGAGAGCCATTTAGTGGATAACTGTCCAAAGCTAAATAACAAGAAATAAGCTTCATGTGACAGAAAATTGATTCTGCCAGACTCTGGAGCACATGGGGAAGTATCTCCTGAAAGGGGACATTTAAAGCTCACCCCTAATTTCAAGAGAGATAATCACTGATAAGTAAAAATGTTACTTGAGATGACAAGCCATATTCATTCATTGAATATTTGCTTTAAATGCAAAATCACACACACCTCAGCATTGTAACAGTCCCTGAAGTCATCTAGTCCAATCTCTACAAAATTATGGATCTGATAGTTTCCCCTGTGTGGCAGTTATATAGCTTTCAAATGAATACTTCAAGTGAAAGAAAACTTTTCCTTAAGCAATAAGTTTGATGTATTGGACTACTTGCCATCTAGGGGAGGGGGTGGGGGAAGGAGGGAAAAAGTTAGAACAGAAGGTTTTGCAAGGGTCAGTGATGAAAAATTACCCGTGCATATGTTTTGTAAACAGAAAAGCTTTAATAAAAAAAGTAATAAGTTTGAAGATCTAGACAAGCATCATCTAACCCAGAGCCAACTGAAGCTTACCCAAGCCCAGAGAAATATAGAAGAATTGTTTTGCTTCTTAGAAAATGGTACTTCTGGTTTGAGCTTAGGAGACCACTTTTCCCTCTCAATATCTCTTACCAGATACCCTTAACATTCCCTAAACAAAAAAAAATATTGAATTGTGATAGGCACTCAGACTTATGCTTGCCAGGAACCTGGAAGTAGTCTTATGCTAGTTTATAATTAACACATATACTTTGTGTACTTTTGGGATTATGCAAATAAAGTTAAAATTGAAAAATCAAAAAAGAAAAAAAAAAGACTGTCCATTGAAGTTTTGAAAACTCTAAATAAATGTTAGGTTGTTGTTGGTTTTTTTTGTTTTTTTTTTATTTTCATCCAACTGGCCTTCTTTTAGCTTTCTCCAGTGGTTCCTAATTCTGTCTTCCATTACCAAGCAGAACAAGTTGGATCCCTCTTTTCCCTCCCCCCTGCCTTGGATACTTTCTCAGTAATGTTGGTGCTTTTTAAAGTATTTTAATTACAGCTACAGTTAGTGTGTTTACTGCCCAAGGGTACATGGGCAAAGGATGTTTTTTTTTAAAATGAACTCAATAATCTTAAAAAAAAAAAAAAAAAAGGTAACACTAATAATAATAGATGAATTCCCTCAGGCCTGTATTAAAGACATCTGGACCTGGTCAGTAAGATTGAGTTTGGTCTTCAGCTCTGAGCGCTGTCCTTTTGGCTTTTAATAAACTACTTACAGCATTAAAGAAAATAGCACCTTCAGGTCCACCAGCAAAGAGAAAAGTTATAAGGGCTATCAGTCATCAGGTTTCAGGCCATAAATTGATAACCAGCTGGGATCTAAGAGGAAGCTGTCCTCATGGCATGAGGTGTTATGGCAATAGGCAATTTAGAAAAAAAAAAAAAAAAAAAGGAAAACATAGAAACAGATTATTTCACAATTGGCCTGCCCAAGTGCATTGTGGGCCATTTCAGCCCCCCTACAGCATCTCAAAAGGGCTCAGCTCACCGTATGAAACCAGGGAGTAAAGTGGGGAATAGGGGCTGAAGGCTACATTTCACATAGAATATTTAGGTTACTCACTCAGTTAGAATTGTAGAGGAAATTGTAGAAGGAAAAAACTTAAGAAAGTAGGCCCAGAAAAAATCATATAATTAATTATATATATGATATATATATATATATATATATATATATATATATATATATATATATAAAATTCATATAAGAATTACATTGACTCCAGAAAAAGGGAAGAAATAATTTAGAACTCTCAGATTCTTGCAGGAGCAGGAGTAGTAGAGAGCAGCATTCATTATGAGAACAAGAGAAATAAGTAGAGGAGATGGCAGCCATCATACTCCAACACTGCTTGTGGTTCCATGAACTAGAATTAGCAGGGACTATAATATCAATTTATAGACAAGGAAAACTGAGGTCCAGAGTGAGTCGATCAGCAGCTAATAAGTAGCAGAGATGACAGTCAGAGCCAGGGCTTTTGAACAAAGAGGTCTTTCTATTTTATTCCGTGTCCCTGTAAACTCTTTGGACTTATATATTCATATGAATAGATCCCAGGAGATAGAATCAAGCTCAAAGTTGTTGACCATAAACAGAGGAGCAGGATGATATAGAGACCTCATCATAAAGGGAAAGAAGCAGAAAGATTCTCCACTGGGATAGTTAGGGATACCAGTTGGAAAGAGTCATTGAAGAACCAGCAGACAAATCAGCAATGTCATCTCTGCAAAACTGGAAAGCATAGCAAGAACTCAGTTACCTGAATATGGAAATATGTTTTAAATGATTGTAGATGTATTAACTATATCAGATTGCTAGCTATCTTGAGGAGAAGGGAGGCAAAGGAGCAAGGAAAAAAAGAAAATCTGGAACTCAAAATCTTACAGAAATGAATGATGAAAACTATCTTTACATGTAATTGGAAAAATAAAATACTATTGGGGGAGAAAAGGAACTTAATTATCTGGGAATTAGATATTCGGGATCAAAGTAGGACCAATCACAAAGATGCTAGGGCTCAGCTGATAATAAACTGTGTCCTAAAAAGGTTCTTCTATCTCAACCCGCACAGTCCCAGCACTGGAATTGGACTAGCAGGTAGGTCTGATGTTGAATCACCTGGCAGCCTGGAGGTTGAGGGGCAAGCAGGTCATTTACAATGACTTTAACTAGCTCTTTAGCTCAAACCCTTTAATTCACTCACATTATCCTGATGTTTCAGGTATAACAGAATGTGACAATGTTTACATAGATATATAAGGTCAAGTTTCTGAAGTACAGATGGTTAAGTTTTAACTCAATCACTCCTCTTAACTCCAATCTGAATTCAGGTCTCCACTAATTCCAACTCAATATGGATGTCTTGTGTTTTCACCAAACTATTATCTACCTGCCCACTTGTCCTTCTTTAACCATAAAAAGATCTGTTCTGAGAAAATGAATTTAAAAACTCATTTATGCCGAAGAATGAATGATCATGACAATTTAGAATAGGATTTTTACCCCCCTGAGGCTGGAGTTAAGTGACTTGCCCAGGGTCACACAGCTAGGAAGTGTTAAGTGTTGGAGAGCAAATTTGAACTCAAGTCCTTCAAGGCTGGTGCTCTATCCACTGCGCCACCTAGCTGCCCCTAGAATAGGATTTCTTTTTTTTTTTTTTTTTTAGGCGTCATTTATGACTTTTTTTTTTTAATTTTTTTTATTCATTTTTCCAAATTATCCCCCCCCGTCCCTCCACTCCCTCCCCCCGATGGCAGGTAATCCCATACATTTTACATGTGTTACAATATAACCTAGATACAATATATGTGTGTAAATACCATTTTCTTATTGCACATTAAGTATCACATTCCAAAGGTATAAGTAACCTGGGTAGATAGACAGTAGTGCTAACAATTTACATTCACTTCCCAGTGTTCCTTGTCTGGGTGTAGTTATTTCTGTCCATCATTGATCAACTGGAAGTGAGTTGGATCTTCTTCTTTTTTTTTTTTTTTTTTTTTTTATTATATATATATATATATATATATATATTTTATAATATTATCCCTTGTATTCATTTTTCCAAATTACCCCCCCTCCCTCTATTCCCTCCCCCCGATGACAGGCAATACCATACATTTTACATGTGTTACAATATAGTCTAGGTACAATACATGTGTGCGAATATCATTTTCTTGTTGCACAATAAACATTAGAATCCGAAGGTACATGCAACCTGGGCAGACAGATTGTAGTGCTAACAATTTTCATTCCCCTCCCAGTGTTTCTTCTCTGGGTGTAGCTACCTCTGTCCATCATTGATCATCTGGAAGTGAGTTGGATCTTCTTTATGTTGAAGATTTTAGTTGGATCTTCTTTATGTTGAAGATTTCCACTTCCATCAGAATACATTCTCATATAGTATTGTTGTTGAAGTGTATAGTGATCTTCTGGTTCTGCTCATTTCACTCAGCATCAGTTGATGTAAGTCTCTCCAAGCCTCTCTGTATTCCTCCTGCTGGTCATTTCTTACCGAGCAATAATATTCCATAACCTTCATATACCATAATTTACCCAACCATTCTCCAATTGATGGACATCCATTCAACTTCCAGTTTCTAGCTACAACAAAAAGAGCTGCCACAAACATTTTGGCACATACAGGTCCCTTTCCGCTCTTTAGTATTTCTTTGGGATATAAGCAAGCCCAATAACAGCAATGCTGGGTCAAAGGGGATGAACAGTTTGATAACTTTTTGGGCATAATTCCAAATTGCTCTCCAGAATGGCTGGATTATTTCACAACTCCACCAACAATGCATCAGTGTTCCAGTTTTCCCACAGCCCCTCCAACAGTCATCATTGTTTGTTCCTGTCATCTTAGCCAATCTGACAGGTGTGTAGTGGTATCTCAGAGTGGTCTTAATTTGCATTTCTCTGATCAGTAGTGATTTGGAACACTCTTTCATATGAGTGGAAATAGTTTCAATTTCTTCCTCTGAGAATTGTCTGTTCATATCCCTTGACCATTTATCAATTGGAGAATGGTTTGGTTTCCTATAAATCAGGGTCAGTTCTCTATATATTTTGGAAATGAGACCTTTGTCAGAACCTTTCCTTTTAAAAATATTTTCCCAATTTGTTACTTCCCTTCTAATCTTGTTTGCATTAGTATTGTTTGTACAGAAACTTTTTAGTTTGATGTAATCAAACTCTTCTATTTTGTGATCAATAATGATCTCTAGTTCTCCCCTGGTCATAAATTCCTTCCTCCTCCACAGGTCTGAGAGGTAGACTATTTTCTGTTTCTCTAATCTATTTAGGATCTCATTCTTTATGCCTAAATCATGGACCCATTTTGATCTTATCTTGGTATATGGTGTTAAGTGTGGATCCATATCTAATTTCTGCCATACTAATTTCCAGTTTTCCCAACAGTTAGAATAGGATTTCTTAACAGGAGTTATTGAGCTTTTTTATAATATATGTATTTGGCTAGCTGCTCTTCAATATAATTTATTTTCTTTGTAATTTCATATATTTTGTTTAAACAACTTAAAAATATTGGGAGATATCACTGAATTCACCAAACTGGCAAAGGAATCCATGACACGCACAAAAGAGATTAAGAATCTCTTGTTTAGAGTATTCCTACTTCAAAAAAAATTTTTTTTGTTTAACAAAAGATCACAAATGTCTATGATCCCAGAATTGAAAAATGACCTTATGTTATTTAGATTAAGTTTTTGCCTAGTACATGAATCTTTTCTACCACATTTCATGAATGGGTTGCTTATTTTCTGCTTATGCAATTCTATTGACTTATCTTCCTAACTTCTTGGTTTAAATATATATTTCTATGCCCCCAAACTAGTTAGACCTTGAGCTTCAATTTCAACTATGTATTGAAATCCCTGAGAATAACAAATCGTCGATATTCCCTGGGGGGTTATATGAAAAATTCCTCATACCTGTGAAATCATAAGTGTGTAACTTCCCTGAATTCATTCAGATCTGCAATCTTTAACTTAAGGTGCAAGAGAGTTTTCTAAGGCATGAAGACATTGAATGAATTGCCCATGGCCACACAGCTGGTATATATGGCAGACTCATAACCTATACCTAATTCTTCCTTTCTCTAACATGGACACATGAAATACTCTCCCATGCTGCCCCAGAAATTATATGGAGAGAGGTGAGGGGCAGGAGGAGGGGGAGAAAGAGGAGGGGAAGAGGGAAAAGAGAAAGAGAAGAAGGAGGAAGGGTGGGAGGAAGGGAAGGAGGGAGGAAGGAAAGAAAGAAAGAAGGAAGGAAGGAAGGAAGGAAGGAAGGAAGGAAGGAAGGAAGGAAGGAAGGAAGGAAGGAAGGAAGGAAGGAAGGAAGGAAGGAAGGAAGGAAGGAAGGAAGGAAGGAAGGAAGGAATTGTATGCAGTCCACAAATCTTTCCAGTTAACACTAACAGCCAGTGGAGCAATTCTATGCTCCTGTTTTCCCTTCCCCCTAAAAACTATATGTCAATCTGCAATCTTTCTGTCAGGAAATGGATAACAAGTTTTCTAAAGTTCTTCTTTATATTATACTACTCCTAACTAAATTCCCCCACTGAAATCATGTCATCTAATGAACTGATTCACTTACTATACTACATGCCTTGAGCAAAAGCCTTTCTTCATCCTTAAAAAGAAAAAAAATGGCTTATATAATATCTCACTACTGGGCCTACATCCCAAAAGAAGCCAAAGACCCATATATACAAAATATTTATATCAATTTTTATAGTGACAAAGAACTGGAAACTAATGGAGTACCTATCATTTAGGCAATGATCAAACAAATTACGGTATGTGAATGTAATAAAATATCTAAATGTAATAGAATTCTGTAAAGAAATAATGAAGGCAACTGTCACAGAAAAACTTGGGAAGATTTGTATGAATTAATACAGAAAGGAATGAGAAAAAAACAAGACAATAATTAATAGAATAGCAACAAAACTGTAAAGATGACAACTTTGAAAGTCTGAAAAATTCTGAGCAAGGAAATGACCAATCAAGAATTCAGGAAACTCAGGATGAAACATGCTATTTATTTCCTGACCGAAAAATTACAGATTGAAACATGTTTTTAGACATGGCTAATGTGGGAATTCATTTTATTTGACTATGTATGTTTATATTTTTATGAGTTTTCTTTTTATTTTTGTTTCCTGAGTGGGTAGGTGAGAGAGAGAAAAATATTTTTATTAATAAAAAATAATTTGATTTAAAAATTAAAATTCCCAAAGGAAAATAATAATCATGAAAGAATTTAGAATCTTTCTATTTCTGGATGTAAAATTCCAAACACATAACTAAAGTTTCAAGAGGATCTAACTACAGCTAAAGCCTTGTTCCATAAGATTTTGGAAGGTAATGATCCAAGATCCATGATCAGAGAATAAGACATCTTTGCACCCAGAGTACAAGAGCTCCTTCTTACAATGTGTAATGCCCTTTAAAATTTTATCTGAATAAGAGAAACCCCATAAAGTCCATAAGATCAGAACATTTTAAAGTAATTTATACCCTATAAACATATCAAGGGGTAGTATAAACAAAGTAATATGGCTTAAAAGAACATGAGACAAAAAAATCCTCAGTATTATTTTTCATAAATGCTATGCTACAAAATTGCTGCTGGAATCTCTGAGCTATGAAAATTCACCTGTCTTTGGTGTCTGATTTTTGTGACTTTTTCTGTTACATTGATATGAAAATAATTAAATATAAAAGGGTTGTGGATCTTTTATTTTTATTTTTGAAAAGTTTGATGTTCCTTTTAAACCATGAATGGCAGAGCAGGAAGGCATATTATAAAGATCAGTAATTTTATCCCTCTCAGTTTTTTAGTTTAGAAACTAAGATCCAGAAAAAAGGAATTACTTGTACAAGGTCACACATGGGTGGAAGAACTAGGGTTTGAACTCAGGTGTTTAAATGCCAGATTCTATGTTATTTTTCCAACATCATATATACACTGAGATAAAAATGTTCAAGTGAGATGGGGATAATGGATTGAGAACTGTTCAGAGTTGTTCACCTTCAAACTGTAGCCATATAAAACTCATGGCACAAAGGTATTTAATTAAAAAATTAAAAATCCCAAAGGAAAATAATAATCCATGAAGGAATTTAGAACCTTTCTATTTCTGGCTGTAAAATTCCAAATATATAACTAAATAAAGATTCCAGAGAATCTGTCTATAGCCAAAGCTTTGTTCCATAAGATTTGGATGGTCCAAGATAAACCATGATCAGAGAATAAGACATCTTTGCATTTAGAGTACAGAGTATAGAGACTCTGGCTCCTCAATACAACTCTGTTAGATATAGGCCTGGTTCTTATACCCCTTTAGGATTGCCTCTGAATCCTACAGCAACTAAATAATTCTACCCATCCATACAAATATCATTGATGGGATATGATGGACATCAGATTTCCTGACCCCTCACCCCAAACACTTTCTACATTCTGCAAATCCAGTTAGCAGTACAGATTGATAGTAATATTTCTGAAAGAAAAATATATCTAGCTTATCCTTCTCTGCATTTATCATCTACAATGATATGTTGGAATTGCATAGTCCTGGTCCTAAATGTAGACAAAGTAGGCGGTCATTTGCATGTTGTAATTTGTAATTTGTCAACTTTCCATACCTCTGAAATATCTCCCACACTTGCCTGTCACTAGCTGCCTGAAATCTAACCAATAAGCATTTTAGTTCTGGAAGTTAAGCATGGGATCCTATTTCAAATATCCCCTCTTCCTGGAAGAATATGCCAAATCACTCATACCTTAGTTTGAATTAGTTTGCCAAATATTTCTTCATTTATAAGAAAGACCCTGAAGAACTATAACATTGGAAATGCAAGGAGAGAAGGGAATGAGAAAGCACAGAAGAGAGATCCTAAGGAATAATTTCACCTATTTCAGCAGTTTTAACCAAGGAAGGCACAGAAATTATCATGATTACCTCACTTTTCCATGGTAAAAATATGATCCCTTTGAGGGCCTGTATTGCTTTATTTTTGTCTTTGTAGGTCTCCTATGATGCTTGTTAGCTGTGGTCATGGGTTCGTTATTTAATCTCTACTCAGGGTCTCTCTCAGACTTACCCTAAATTGAAGTCTGGAACTAAAATTATAGCCAGCAAGTATTCCTAGCCCCTTGCATATAGTAGAGGCTCAATGGATGTTTATTGAAATGAATGTAGTAATATGATTGTTTATGCAATCTGCTATTCATAGAGGAATTAACAGGATAGTGAAGGAGAGGAGCAAAAGGACTTCTGCTCATAATTGTAGTTGTTTCTTTTTTTTTTTTTTTGATGCTTTGAAGTTTGCAATTTGTATGTAAATTGACCTAAATGGTAACTTTTGAGGTAATTACTATTGTTATATTTATTTTACAGACATAGAAATGATTTCAAAGAAAGTAGGTAGCTTTTGCAGGGTCACACAACAAGTGAATATCCGATTCATATCTAGACCTCTGTGACTTCATTCAAGTTTCTTAGTTTACCTTGGTTTCAGTTTCCTCATATGCAAAATGAGAATAGTTGGCATACATGGTTTCTTGCCTTTTAGAGCTCCCTTCCAGTAGTGATACTATAATCTTACTGATTCCAAGTCATCCAAGTATGATATTCCTAGGTTTCTATCTCTATCAATGCATGAACTATCATGAAATCATGGATGCTTGAAACATTGAAATACCTTACATTTAAGCACCTTTCATTCCCCTATTATCATCAATCCTCCCAGGTCTGCTAGGTTCATACCTTGATGTGATGCTTTATTTTTTACACTTACCAACCCATATCTAAGTAGTAACCATATCTTGTGTATTCTATGTTCACACTTTCTGATAAGTTAACTTATCCTAGTTCATATAGCCATTACACAATTTAAAAGCCTCATTCTCTTGCCTAGACTATTGCAGTAGCCTCTAGTATACCCTATTTCCATCTCATCCTATATATAACTGCCAAACAAGTGATTTTCCTAGAGTACAGATCTGACCACAGCAGTCTCTTACTCAATAAACCCTAATACTTCAATGTTCAAGTATAAACTTCTCTTTCATTTCAATGTCTTTATGACTTGGTTCCAAACTTCCTTTTCACCCACACTTTGGGGTATAGTTCCATAATCCTCTGATCCTTGCATTGACTTCACTCATGACTGAAACTCATTCTCCATTCCCCTCTGCTTCTTAGTATTCCTAAAGGCTTTCAAGCCTTGCCTCTATCAATGCCTTTGAAATTAAGCCTTCCCTGATACCCACAGCTACTACTGTCTCTTTCCCCTCTCCATTTTATCTTGCATTTACTTTGTTTATATTCATATATAACCTGTCTCCCACACTCCTTGTGAGTAGGAAATGTTTCATCCACTGTTTTTTTAATTCCCAGCACCTAGTTCCTAATACAATAGAGACTCAATAAATGACTTTCTTCATATCATTAAATTATGTAAGAAAGGTTGGAAAGGAAGGTTGGGAAAGTACTGTCCCCACTTGACAAATAAAAAGACAGAGACCAAGAGAGTTTTAATACTTTTCTCTGAGCCATACAGAACTAGAACAGGTCTCTGGGCTTAAGCTGACAGGTCCAGGTTTTTTCCAATGAAAACTTTCCTCTCTGCTCTAGGCAGCTCAAAGCTTTAAGATAGGCTTTAATGATTGTTTTCTGACACAATGCGCAGCATGTGGGAGAAGAAGGGGAGGGGTGGTGAGAATATATCTAGATTATGCCAAGGGAAAGGAGATGGAGTGTCATTAGAAAGTTAATAACCAATGCTTTGTGCTTCAGCAGTTGGAAGAGAAGCCAGAGAGAAGCAGGGGGATGCAGCAAAACAGAACTGACAGTTTTGAAAATTACTTTGCCTTTGCCTTTCTTCTTTGGTATTTGATAGAGGATGGAGAGGGGGGCAATCATCCTAACACCAAGTCATTCTGGGTCATGAGCAGACAGCACAAGAGAAATTCACTGGACCACAAGTCGAGTTCCCCTTTTGCCGCTGTTGAGTTTGGTGGCCTTAAGGAAGCCCCTTTTATCTTGCCCTTTTTTCTCTCCTATATAAAATAAGGAATGTTAAGCTAGATATTCTCTAAAGTCCCTCTCTAAATTCTATGATTCTTTGATTACTAACATCAGAGAGTCATGAGAAGGATTGCTCCTCCAAATACCTAAGAACATTTATGTTCTTTCCTTGTCCCAGTTACCACAATTTAGGAGTGGAACCTCTCACTTCCCTCTGACATGATCTAGTCTTTTTTTTTTTTTTTTTTTTTTTGCTGAGGCAATTGGGGTTAAGTAACTCGCCCAGGGTCACACAGCTAGGACATGTTAAATGTCTGAGGTCAGATTTGAACTCAGGTCCACTTTATCCACTGTGCCACCTGGCTGCCTCTATGATCCATTTGTAAGATACAGAAACTTTTTGACAAGTTTCACTTGCTATCAGAAATCCTCATTGATTTTTACAGCATTAAACTCACCTCTGATGGGATGCTATTCATCCCTCCTCCATCCCACTAGTTAGTATTTTCATAAAATAACCCTTCCATTCATAGGAAATTAAAGCTAGAAAGCACCTTAAAGGCTATTTAATTCAGGCTTTCACTTACAGGTGAGGAAACTAACACATAAAGAAAGACAATAAAATGATTTGACCAAGATTGCACAACTGTTTTTAGTAGAGCCAAGATTGTCAATTATAGAATTGGAGGGAGACGTTAGAGGTCAGATTATCTGTGTCATTTTATGATAAAGAAAATGATTCCCAGAAAACTGAAGTTATTTGCTCAGGATCCTATAGCTAGTAAATGTTTCAAGTAGGATTCATTTCCAAGGTTTCTGGACTTCAAAGCCAGCATTCTATCCCCTATACCATGCTCACTCCAATCCAGGTCTAGAACTTTTTTTTTTTCACACTCTCCTCAATGGTTATTTTACAATTATTTCTGAAGGTTGTTTTATTTTCTGATTAACAATTTATCATGATCTTTTCTAACTACCCAGAGAGCCTTCTTTTGTAAAAAAACAAAAACAAAACCCAAAAAACTAGCCAACATAAGTAAAACTAACCAGTGCATAGACCACATCTGACAATGTGTGCAAGAAAGGAGAAAGGCATTTTTAGGCATTTTTGAGAAAGAATATTATATAGTTTATGATGTATAGAACTAGATGGTCATTAGAAAAGGAAGGACATAAAGAAAGTAAGTGAAAAAAGGTAAGATAGCAAATGGAGAGAAAGAACAAAAAAGAGATAAGTCTTTTCCTCATACAAAGATCATACATTTCAATGATTCAGTTTTCAGCTTCATTTTAGTGTTCTTTCCATTCACATTATTTGGGTTAGGAGGACCATTGTTTCCCCAGTTCAGCTAATTTTATTCTTAATCAGTTCATACCATTCTTTTTTTGCATATTATCTCTATTTCCCTATTATTTGTTTCTTTTGAAGCAATGTCTACAATTGTTTCCTGTCTTTATCTTGTCTACTCAACTAGAACATAAGTATATTGAAGGCAGAGCCATGTTTTTAAATACTTGAGCTCAGTGCTTGAACATAAGGCTTTGTTGAATTTAATTTCAAACATTATGGTAGACATTCAAGGAGTGAATGCAGCTATCGGAATGGAAAATGGTGCCACAACCCAAGTGTATTGACAGTACTGTTCAGTGAAATTCTGTTGCACTTTGGTCTTTTTAATGATGTTCTAACAGAGTTCCCATTCTGAACCTCCCTATCTAAGGAGTCATCTTTAAGAAAGGCTGTCATATAGTTTATGATGTGTAGAACTAGATAGTCACTAGTCAAGGAAGGAAGGAAAGAAGGAAAGAAGAAAGGAACGAAGGAAGGAAGGAAGGAAGAAGAAAGAGAGAGAAAAGATAGAAAGAGAAAGAAAAAAGAAAGAGAGAGAAAGGGAGAGGAAAGAGAAAGAAAAGAATAAAGAAAGAATAAGGAAGGAAGGCTGGAAGGAAGGAAGGAAGGAAAAAAGGAAGGAAGGAAGGAAAGAAAAAGGAAGGAAGGAAAAAAGGAAGGAAGGAAGGAAAGAAAAAGGAAGGAAGGAAGGAAGGAAGGAAGGAAGGAAGGAAGGAAGGAAGGAAGGAAGGAAGGAAGGAAGGAAGGAAGGAAGGAAGGAAGGAAAGAAGGAAGGAAGGAAAGAAGGAAAGAAGGAAAGAAGGAAGGAAGGAAGGAAGGAAGGAAGGAAGGAAGGAAGGAAGGAAGGAAGGAAGGAAGGAAGGAAGGAAGGAAGGAAGGAAGGAAGGAAGGAAGGAAGGAAGGAAGGAAGGAAAGAAGGAACGAAAGAAGGAAGGAAGGAAGGAAGGAAGGAAGGAAGGAAGGAAGGAAGGAAGGAAGGAAGGAAGGAAGGAAGGAAGGAAGGAAGGAAGGAAGGAAGGAAGGAAGGAAGGAAGGAAAGAAGGAAGGAAGGAAGGAAGGAAGGAAGGAAGGAAGGAAGGAAGGAAGGGAAGGAGAGAGGGAGGACAGAAAGGAAGTATAAAGAAGGAGAGAAAACATAAGATTGGAAATAGAGAGAAGGGACAGAGAAACAAGTCCAAGAAAGAGAGATAAATTAACTATTTGTCTTTGTTGAAGCCTCAACAATGACCTTCTGAGTCCCTAACTGCCTGCTTTAAACTAAACTTATGCAGCATTCTCTCCTAAGAGATCTCTCAGGAGCCTGGCCACTATTTAGAAGAGAAATGGGATTCCTGTAGAGGAATCAGAAGGTCAGTGACCAAACCAAAGAATGTGACCTGGAACAGTCTTTGGGATTGCTGAGCAGCACATGTTACTTTTGTAATAAACTACAAGCTACTGGGACAGAGAATGGCATGCAAATTTATTAAAATGAGCAATTACCACTGGCAAGCATTAGACAGCCCCATTTCTTCTCCAATCCTCTCCAGGACACCCTTAGAAATTCTCTTTCATGAATAGTTTGGCTCTGTTGCTTGAGTGATGTGGATTCCCAAGAATATACATAAGAGATGTCGAATCAAATTTCATGGCTGGACTAGTAGAGTAATTAGTATTATAAACGTGGGATGACAGGGCTCTGAGAAGAGGGTAGAAAGGATGTGTGATCCTCCTTGGTATTTATAGATGTCTCAGTCCAATGAGTCTCATTCAAGCTAATGCCAAGTTTCCTGAGCTCTGTAGGATTCCCCTCAGTAGAAACTCTTGGTCAGCTTTTTAGTAAAGAGGTCAATGTGTTGCTGCATATTGTGTGTGGTAGGTGGAGGGAAAAGCCAATTCAAAGGACAGAGTTGAACACTTTTACTTAAGATACACTTGCTGCTGTCACATTGGCTGCTTTCAAAACATTGATTTGGAATTAGTCAACAAGATCTTCTGGATTATCTACTATGTATTCCAATCTGTGCTTTGAGAATAATAAAAGAGAAATAAAGACACAGAAATAAAAGATCCAGCTCCTCCCTGAAGGAGCTTACAACATCAAGGGGGAAAACAATGTAGATGAAATAATTAGAGTGGTACAATTCAGTACAGAGTCAAAAGCTAAAGTGGGCAGGACAGTCAGGTCTGGAATGAATGAAAAATAATTTATAAGAATTTATTATATTTAGAAGTCTGCTAAGTATTGTGCTAAGTAGGGGAAGGAAGATAAAGTGATAAGTCTTATCTCTGGTATCTTATATCCTTATAGAGAGAAACAACATCTATAGCATATTAATGGGTAGGGAAAGGAGTTTTGATGTGGGATGTTACAGGACCAGGGTAATTGATTTTCATACTCTTTCCTGAAGCAACAATAATTTGATTTGATTCTAGTTCCCAGAACAGCAGATGAAAGGCAAGGATATAGGTGTTACAAGATATCAGGGAGGTATCTGGAAGTACAGAAGGGCAACATAAATGAAGCTTGAGGTAACTCAACTAAGGCTTTGTAGAGGGTTTGGAATCTAACCTTGACCTTAGAGCAGGGAAGCAATATTTTTATGTCTTGGATCCCTTTGGCAGACTAGTGAGATCTATGAACATCTTCTCAGAATAAGTTGGGAGTTTTTTTAAGCCTAAAATAAAAAAATAAAAAAGACATAGGATTACCAAGGAAATCAATGGCACTGAAAGTTATCAAAATATTAAAACAAAGTTTCTGAATCCCAAGTGAAGAAGTCACATTTTAAGGATTTGAAAAGTAAGGAAGTTAAGGAAATAGACTCAGAATGTTTTCCCTCAAAGTTTACCTCCGAAAGGGAGAAGAGATCTAGCACAAAAGTTTGAAGGGATGACAAGGCCAGACTTTTGTTTGTTTGCTTTTTTAACATAGGGGAACTAGACATATTTGTATGCAGTAGGGAAAATAATTGTAGATAAGTAGTGATAATGATGATGATAAGAGACAGAGACAGAGAGAGGAGGGGAGAAAGAGGGGGGAGAGAAAAAGACAGAGAGACAGAAAGAGGGAGGAAGGGAGGGAGAGATGGAGAGGCAGAGAAAGGGAGGGAGGGAGGGAGAAATATGAAAGCCAGAGACAGAAAGTGACAGAGACAAAGAGACCAAAAAAGAGAAAGAGATAGGAATAGAGATAGACTTTAAAACAATACCAGAAGATGTAAAAGTAAAGGGTTTCACTTTGACAACTCTCTCTTTCTTCTCTCTCTCTCTCTCTCTCTCTCTCTCTCTCTCTCTCTCTCTCTCTCTCTCTCTCTGTCTCTGTCACTCTCTGTCTCTCTGTCTCTGTCTCTCTCTGTCTCTCTCTCTCTCTGTCTCTCTCTCTCTCTCTCTCTCTCTGTCTCTGTCACTCTCTGTCTCTCTGTCTCTGTCTCTCTCTCTCTCTCTCTCTCTCTCTCTCTCTCTCTCTGTCTCTCTCTGTCTCTGTCACTCTCTGTCTCTGTCTCTGTCTCTCTGTCTCTCTCTCTCTTTCTCTCTGTCTCTCTGTCTCTCTCAGACAGAGGAGCAAAGAAGACGAGAATAGGAAACAATTTAGGGGAATTTAGAAGCAAGGAATAGGGAAGAGATTTCATGAAGAATAGCCTCCATTTTCTTTATTAAAATCTTCATCAGTATCTTTTGTTTTGATGTTACCTTCATTTTTGAATATTTCTTTTTCTACTACCCTATCCATAGAATACTTTGTGACAGATCATTTTTAAAAAGAGAAAAACAGCAGTTCCACAAAACCAACCAACATATCACCCAAATCTGACAGTATGTGAAATGTTCCATACCCATAGTCACTCACTTCTGCAAAAAAGGGAGGAAAATGTATTTTTTCATTTCTTCTTTAGTGACAAGTTCATTCGTTATAATTATATTTTCATATTTATTAGGTCTTTCCTTTTATATTGTTGCAGTCATTGTGAATAGATTGGTTGATTGAAAAAGTATTTATTAAATTCCTATTTTGTGCCAGGCATTGCAATAAATGTTGAGGATATACCTACAAAGCAAGCAAGGAGCTTACATTTGAATTGCAGAAGAGAACACATAAAGGGATGGCTGGAAGGGGAAGCTGGCATAAATGTTTGGAAAGGGTCAAAAATGATGTGGGGTCCTAGTTTGGGGAAAGATAAAACAAAAATAATTACCTATGAGAACCCAGGATCTTAGGGACTGGAGTCCAAGTTTCCAGAAGGGAAAGTCCTTGGTTCTACTTACATTTCTTTATATCAGTTCATATATCTCTCCATGCTTCTCTGAATAATCTCTAATTCTCAGAATAATAATTTTTTACAACATAGTAAGATTCTGTTGCTTGCACACATAAGAGTGGCATTTCTGTGATATCTTAAAGGAATTTAAAGCTTTAAAGTTCAGAACCTCATCTAACTGAGATTAAATGGTTTGCATTTGTAGTGGACCCAGAACAGTTGTGTGAATGGACATTCAGCTTTACTTAAGCTGGAACAGAGAAAGTGTTTGTTAAGACCAAAATTGGATTTTAGTGAGACATGAACAGCAAAAATAATAGAATACAGTGTGTGTTTGTATGTATTTGTGTGTATATGTATGTAAGTGTGTGCAGTTGAACTAGCTAGCCACAACATAAAAGTAGTAAAATATGGAAAGCAAGATCAGGACAGGGAGTTGCCTGAAGGAACAGGAATGGATAAAAGGACTGGATATTGTCAAATAGATTTAAAGCTACAAGAACAGAGAATGTTATAATCAGGGAAGAATATTACATTTTTAGCTCAAGGAGGCAGAACAGTCATGAATAATGTTGCTATTTAGAACATGATCATTTCCTTGTGTAGGTTCAATGAAAGAATAAAATATGTAAAGGATCTCATCTATGATGGACAGAATCACAAAGATTGGGGAGAAATGGGTGAGATTTAACTAAGCATAGACTGAGGCTCTTACTCTCCAGAGTCTTCTGATTGAGAATGGCATCAATGTGTTTTCCCTCCCAACACTGAGGAGGAAGGTATCGAACCAGTAGGAAGTTAGGAGATGTGGGATTCAGTCCTATCTCCACTACCAACTAGCTATGTGAAATTGCACTAGTCATTTAACTCCCCAGGGACAAGGTTTCTCCATCTGTCAGATGGGAATGACAATAGCTATTCATTTTATTCCATGAGGCTCTTTGTGAGTATTAAGTGAGATGAATGAGTGGACATGGAGGAGTATAAAGCATAGGATTTATTTCTCTCACTGCTCATTAACTGACCTCTGATGGGCTCTACAGAGAGATTCCAGCTTCAAGGTCCATGCTAACTTGACTGAGACATTCCTTTAAAATACCATTGGAATTCCATTAAAACCACATTAAATGCAAGTGAGGTAATCGTGGATAATATCATTACATGGAGAAGCAAAGAAATTAATAATGATTAGCAATTTTTTAAAGAAGAAAAGAAAACAAGAGTAAGGAAGAGGGAGTAGCCTTTGTAGTAGGAATGATAACTCCCCAGACATTTGACTCATTTTCTCCCAGAGAAGCCACAGTGAATGGCAACAACCAATGCTTGGCGGGCTGAGGTTACTGAACAACTTCAGAGAAAGGCTGTGTTTGGAGGAGCCTGGAAATATTTTTCAATATGAAATCCATGGCTTTTTCTTTCCTTTTGGAGCTCTTCTGTCTTTGTTCTGATAAGGCTTTATAAGTATTATGAGGTTTTTCATCTATAACTAACTACTCTGCTTCTCTATTTCATGATCGCCTTCAAGGCCCAGATCTTGCCCCTTATTTCTCTGTCACCCTTCAATCTCATAGTCTTCACAGTTACTTAGCCCAAAGCTCATGGAGTAAAAGGTAAATAGTGATGATTGTTAATTGACTACTAGATCCATTGAATGGTTAGGTATGAATTAAGAAACTTTTATCTTTGGCCTCTTTCCCTTGATCGCTTGATTTCTGAAAGAAAAACAAGACACCTTAATCTCTGTTCTATACTGTGCCTCTGGGAGGGAAAAAGGGGACTGGCAACTCTGGAGAAAATAGGACCATGCAGATTGCTAAACTAGGTTATTCAAGTTGAAGCCTTCTAGAATCTGTAGGCCCTCCTTGGTCCAGAACTGAACCAGCAGAAGTGAGTTCAATATGTCTTTGAGTCTTATAGAGGAAAGATTAATGTTAAGATCCCTGATCACTATCCAACAAAATATTTGAAAAGTTGAAGGAAGAGAAGTAAAAAGGGATCCCTATCAATCTTATTATCACATTTGATACATATAGCATAATCTAAGGTTAAGCTCAAAGTCAGAAGATGTGATTTTGAGAACTGGTTAAGACATCATTTTGTATAACCCTGGCAAGTCCCTCTGAAAGTCTCTATTTAAGATTAAATACAACAGTCTATCTCATACAGTTGGAGTTGCTGAAGGATCAAATAAAATAATGGATGGGAAATACCTGCTAACTCAAAATAACTACATAAGTACTAGTTATCATCACTTAAAAGAAAATGTTTTCTCCTACCTCTCCCAAACTCCAACCCACATTGCTTCTTAATTTACTATCTTCTGAAGCATCCAACCTCTGTAGGAGGAAAAGGAGGCTCGAAGTAACTCATATCCTATATACAGGCCCTATCAAGCTCAATTTCAGGTGCAATATGGTGGCCAGATGAGTCCTTGTCTCAGTTTCTGCTGGCGTTGATCCAGAAGATCACTCCTTGTTTCTCTGGGCATCCATGCTGAGCTAGGTAAAAAACTCATCCTGGCATGTCTGGGATACTGAGTTACTCTTCAGATCTTTCAAACCTCACAAAGTCTAGGAGCTCTTTGTTTTAACCTAAAGAGGTCCATTTCTCACCCCACATGGCTTGAAAGGAAAGAAAACCCCAAGTTCTCTTATCTTACACTATGGGCTTCCATTGCATCCTATGAGTAAAGATATCTCTAAATGAAGTGAAAAATCTATAAGGCCTTGCTTAAATCAGTATCCCCAATTCTTAATACAGTTCCCAGAATGTAGTAAATGCTTAATAAATGCTTTCCCATTACATCTAATCTAGCCCTATCATTTTATAGAAGACTGAAGCCCAGAGAATTGAGATAATTTGTTCAAGATCACACAGGTTATTAAACAGGATTTGGACCTGAGTCCTATAATTTGAAATTTTGTATTTTTTTCCTCTGGGGCTTACTGTAAAATAGAATAAGCCTACTAGGGGAGAAAGATAGAATGTACACAATTGTGATACCAGAGAAAGTTGGACAAATATAAAATGGAGATCAAGGTGTAATGCTGGGAGATTTGAGAAGGAAAAGGTGCTTTCATTTAAGGGAGTTACTTAAGATCACAAGAGGTTGAAAATGAACCAGGTCTTGAAAAAAATAAAGACACTTCAGTGGAGCTAGAGGAACAAGTTGTAATCTACTCTAGGCATGAAGAGAAGAAAAAATCAGGCTGAGACTAGAGAAAAGCTAGAATCCTAGTTTTTCTGGAATTGAGAAATATGTGAATACACTGCAGGCTCACACAGGTAGAAAAGGCAGACTCCCAGTATGGCCACTTTATTCCCTTTAACTTTTACTGACAAAAGAAGTTGATGCTGGCCAAAATGTTTACACTGTTAACCTTCCTGCCTAATTCACTAAATGCAAAGTAAGAGATTCTGAAAAAATTATAGTTAAAATGTTCTATATTCTCTCTTTCTTTTTAAGCATTGCCAGTATGGTGCTACCAAGAGTTTTGGCTTGGTTAAAAAGAAAAATGACATGGACTATAGTCCTCTTTCATGATTCTTCCTTACCAGTTCCATTAATATTGCTTATAACACTAATGACCATTTTCTTATTTGGTAATTCTTGTTATATTTATTGTTTGTGATTCAATTTTGCTTAGTTATATGTGTGTAAGCTGCATACCTGAAATAAATGTAAGTCCTAATAAAAAATAGAGAGAGAGAAATAGGTGAACAGAATGATGAGATAAATCTGAAAAGGTATAATGGAACTAGATTCTAGAAGACCTTGCCTAGAATAGGGGTTTTTACTTTATTCATTAGGCAATAAAAGTTAATTAGTAATGAGAAAGACTACTAAGGTAGCAGTTAGAAGGATGGATAGAAAAGATACTAGGTGTAAGAAAAAGGCCTTCATAATGGTCCAGAAAAAAAGATCATTAGGACCAGTACCATGATGGTTGCAGAAAAGGAACAGACATAATAACTGCCAAAATGGAGGTGACAGAATTTAGTCACTGAGTGAATGTGAATCAATGATAGTGAATGATTGAATGAATCAAAAAATGAATGAAGTTAAATATTTACCATGTATCTGACAAGCCATGTTCTAAGCCCCGGGAATAGAGACAGAAAAGTAAAATAGCATCTATTTTCAAGGAACTCACCTTCTAAACATGATTTCCCCATGTTTAAACTGAGAATAAGTTTAATCATTTAAACTGAGAATAAGTTTAATCATTTAAACTGAGAATCAGTTTAATCAGAAAGTCCCAGTAGTATGTAATATGCAACAAAATAGATTGTGCTTATTCTTTAGTGTCATTTTCATGAATAAAACAATATAAGTCTCTGATGTTGAAACCTTTGATAGTATCAAGAACATTAGTTTCAATTTTTTTTCTTGGGTTTTTTTTTAGTAGTGATAATTACTAAGAAGTTAGGAATATAGCACTTGCAGGTCACATCTTTGATGGGGTCACATCCCCCTCGATGTTTATGGGAGAACTAAAGCCTATATACAGGTTTGACTTGGCTTTGTTCTAGGCTCTTGGGCTCACAATCTGTCATTTGCACTTAGTGTTGATGGTGGTAGATCCCTTCCCCACAGATTGCTTCTTTATGAGGATTATGGTAGCTGCACTTGATCAAAGTTAGTGTTCTGGTGGGGACTATTCTTTTCAGTGATCTTGATTACTAAGAAATGAGATTTGAAAGGGAAGGAGGGAGGGAGGGAGGGAGAGAGAGAAACAGAGACAAAGACAGAGACAGAGATAGACAGAGACAGAGAGAGTATTAGAGTCAAAAATAGCTTAATGAGTCTGGATGATGATGAGGACAGCTGTATCATCAACTGAAATGAAGAAGTTAGGGAAAATGGTAGATTTGGAGACTGGGGGAAGAAGCAATTCGGTATAGAATATGTTGAATTTGAGGTGCTAACAGGACATCCAGGTGGACTGTAGCAGGAAATTGGAAATAATAGGAGTGGAGCTCTAGGGAGACATTAGGGATAGAGATACAGATTTAGGAATTACTTTGATAGAGCTTATAATTGAAACCATGTGCACTGAAGAGTTCCCAGAGAATAAATATAAAAAAGAAGAGAAGGAGGCCAAAGACAGAATTTGAAAGATCTCAACATTTAAGCAGCAGGAAGAAAATAGGGGAAAAGAACAGCAATATTAGGAAAATCATGAGAGTTGAGTGGGACAGAAGCCAAAGGAGGAAAAGGTATCAAGAAGGAAACAGTCAACAATATCAAAAGATATGGGGGACTCAGAGAGTATTAGAACTAAGAAATGGCAATTAGATTTGGATATATGGATTTTGCCATAAGGATATCATAAATGACCTTGGAGAATATTGTTATTTAGAATGGTGAGGCCATTCTAAGCCAGATTGCAACAGGTAAGAAGTGAGTGGTGAAAAAAGTGGGGAAAAGCAAAGATAACTCTCCTAGAGAATGGGCTCTGAATAGGCAAGACAAAGATTATAGGACAATAAATTAAATAGTTTTTAGTATCAGGGAAAGATGGAGGGGGAGTGAATTTCATTCAGGCCACTTGAACACATTTATAGATTAAAAGAAAGGAGATGGAAAGGCTTTGATTGAAGATGTATGAAAGAGAAGATGATTCACAGAATAGAGGAGATGCTTTTTCAATACAAAGGAGGCAAGGTCATCTGGTGAAGGGAGATACAGAGAAGGTATTAAAGAATTTGAGAAGAGAAGTTAGCAGTCAATTCAGCAGTGGATGATATTCAGTCAAGGCTCCTTTATATATTTGCCATATTGATCTTGTTTTTTTTTCCTCTACTTATTTCCCCTATTCCCACAGCACCCAGCACTCAATTAAATACAGGAAAGGTGCTGAATACATGTTTCTGTAAACAATTTGTAAAGAAATAGGAGGAATGGTATTTTCCCAATGTTGGGGGAATTCTGTTTTCTTTTTTATTTTTGGAGTGTCTGGTTCCTTGTTCTTACAGCTTCCAAACTGGTCACTAATATTATCTGACCATTTGAAAGACAGACATCACAGAATTTGAGTGATAAGAGAAAACCTTCTATTGGTCTTATCTAGAAACTCAGCCACGAATTAAATATCTCTCATAAAGGCTTAGTTCAGATGACTGAAGGAGTGTTTTTTCCTGAATTTCTCCTTACCTTTCAACATATATGCCAGAATATCATTGTCATCACTGACAAAGGGCTTATTGCCCAAGTAAATCATAACTGTGACCAAGAACTAGAAGCCTAGAATTAAACATCAATTCTTAGATTTTAAAAGATAGAAGAAACCTCAGACAGTATCTGTTGCCATTCTATTATTATAACTTCAAGGAAGATGTGACTCAGAGCGTCATCGTCCTAGATCATTAAAGAGACTTCTGACCTCATCTAGGTCAGGGATTCTTAACTTTTTTGTGTCACAACAGCCTGGTGAATCCTATGGATTCCTTTTAGAGTAATGATTTTAAACATATAAAAATAAAATATATGATTACAAAGGAAATATTAAACTAAGTATGATTATCAGAATAGTTTTAAAAGAAGTTCAGGGCCCCCAGATTAAGATCAGGCTTAATCCTCTATTATTTTATAGATATATGAACCCTGATTTATTTGTAGACACAGAGAGGGAAATAAAGAAGAATTGAAGTCTTGATCAACACCAGAGATATGGTTGGAAAAAAGCTGGATAGAAAGTAGATCTCCTGATTCCTAAGGACAGACTCTTTCCATCAGACCACACTGCCTCCCATATGAGAAGACCCCCCCTGAACTGGCCATGAACCTAGAGCATACATTGAGTCTGTGAGGAATCTCACGGAGCTATAAATAGTTTGTGCAAATGAAATTATAATAAATTTGAATATTAAATAATATCAGAATTAAACATTTAGCACATGATCATTTGGCTTGCCATATGCTTTTTAAGGGATGGTTGAAAGGACCTAAGATTTTTTAAAAGCTCTTCAGAGAAGTTTAAACTGATTCTTTTTCTCTTTTGATAAGTTTTCCTATAACAAGGAGAGGAAACATTCAAAAATTATCTCATTGACCATTTTTAAATGTATATGTATTTATAAAATCAATCAATTATTGGATACTTTAAGGTAAAAAGAACAATACATCAGGATCTGGAGTTTGGCACTCAGGATATTTCTGCTTTTTGGACCTCAGTTTTCCTATAAAATGGAAGATTTGGTCTCCAAATTCCATTCATTATTCTACCTTGAAAGGAGAAAGAACAATAAACTACAAAATATGCAAGGAACTGGTTGAATAGAAGAACAAGGTGAGAGGGGAAATAATCTAGCTCCTTTACATGACTGATGATGGGAAAGGTTATGAGATTTTGGAAAGGGGCTCTGGCTGGCAAGCTCCCTTCTCTTCCCCATTCCTGTTGCCTCCCTGCGGCACAGAGCACTCTATAGATGAAATAAGCTAAAATCACTGGGAAGTGAAAAATAGATGTTAATTAGGCGGTTTAGAATGGGGGAATGAGAGAACACAAAACTCAGAAAAGTACAAACTGCCTGTCCCTCTGTAAATGAAGGACTCCTAGCAGAAAAGCAGTGGGCAGATAAGTAGATGATCTATAAGATCCCTTCTGACTCTAGGATTTTATAACTTAAGGAGAAATAAGACCTTGTCTAGTCCTGGATCTACTAAAAACTAGGTGAGTTATCTCTGGATGATCACTTCTCCTCCCTAAGTCTGTTCCTTCACCTTAAAAATGAGGTACTGAGAAGTACAGTGGATAGAGTGCTGGGCCTGGAATCAAGAAGGGTCATCTTCATGAGGTCAAATTTGACCTCAAAATTGCCGAGTGGCCCCAGCCTAGTCACTTAACCCTGTTTGACTCAATTTCCTCACTTGAAAAAATGAGTTGTAGATGGAAATAGCAAAATCACACCTGTATCCCTACCAAAAAAAACCCAAAGGGTCAGATACAACTTAAATGATTCAACAACAAAAAATGATGTAGTTGAATTAGATCAGGGCTTTCTTAAACTTTTTTTACTTACAATTCCTTTTCACCTAAGAAATTTTTGTGTAACCCTGAGTACCTAGGCATATGAAACATATACACACATCTAACATTTACTGATAAATCATAATTTCACAGCCTCCACATTCAGTTATGAGACCCCTTATAGAATAGCAAACCATAGTTTAAGAAGCTGAGAATTAAATGACTTTTAGGATCCTTTCTAGCTTTAATGTCCTATGATGCTATGTGCTGGGAGCCAAAAAGTCTGTCTGCCCAACCAGTCAACTAATCCATTCCCATGCCTCCAGACAAATGATTACATAAACAAAACAAGTCAGGTCAATTGTTTTATGAATCATTTATTAGGCACTTACTGTGTGCCAGACACTGTATTTTATGCTAGGGATACCACTCATAAAGAATAAAGCAGCCCCTGATCTCAAGAATCTGCTCTCCTTGCAGGGAAAAATAACATATGCATATATAAATAAATGCAAAATATATACACATTAAATACAAAGTTCTTGAGAATACAACAGGCACTGGACACTGGGGGAGATTAGAAAAAGCAATAAGCCTAGCTGTATCCTGTTTGGAAATTTCCTTTAAATTCTAAGATACAAGAAATTTTATGAATGATAATTTGTAAATACATAAGTAGGTTGGTAGGGAGCTTTTTTTCAATGATGCAGATTTATAAACCTACCCCAACCCCTTAATAGAGATTGTCCAAGCTGTTGGGCCAAAAACGTTCTACTTTTTTAACTTAGCATGGTAGCAGACCCACAGTCCATCAAAAGATATCTACTCAAAACTATCTCAGGTTGGTTGATAGGATCTCTTAGATCCTGCACTACACAGGCATAAGCTTTGAAAATCCAGGATTATCTCTATACCAGAAGGAAACAAAATGAAGATTGACAGAGCTGATAATAAATTTCTAAAAAAGAAAGAAAATATCAAGCTCACAATTGCTATTTGTGTTTCCATACTGTCACTGAATAACCTTTGAGTAAATACTAAGTTCTATTATTATTATTCTATTAGTGGATTAGTTTATTTGCAGGTTTTATATTCAATAAGCTCTAAGTTTTATTATTTCCTCCTTTTTATTCTTTCTTCTTTTTATTTTCCATTGTGCATTTTAAACTCCTGACTAAAATATCGTCCATTCCTTAGTCATTTAGACAATCATTCATTCATTCAATGAGCATTTCTTTTTTATAATAGCATTTTTATTTTCAAAATATATGCAAAAATAGTTTTCAGCATTCACCCATGAAAAATCTTGTGTTCCATATTTTTCTCCCTCCCTTCCCCTTTTTTCCCTCCCCAAGACAGCAAGTATTCCAATATACGTTAAACATATATAATTCTTCTAAACATATTTCTATATTTATCATGCTGCACAAGAAAAATTAGATCAAAAGGGGAGAGAATGAGAGAGAAAAACCAACCAACAATCAAACAACAACAAAGGTGAAAATACTGTTGTATAGTTCTCTCTCTCTGGATGCAGATAGCTCTCTCCATTCAAATCTATTAGAATTGGCCTGATTCACCTCACTGTTGAAAAGAGACCCATCAGAATTGATCATCATATAGTCTTGTTGTTGCCATGTACAATGATCTCCTGGTCTTGCTCACTTCACTTAGCATCAGTTCCTGTAAGTCTCTCCAGGCCTCTCTGAAATCATCCTGTTGATCATTTCTTATAGAACAATAATATTTCATTACATTCATATGCCATAACTTATTCAGCCATTCCCCAGCTAATGGGCTTCCATCAATGAGTGTTTCTTAAGAAGTATAATGCATTGGCTCTTTTCAACAGTAAGACGATACAAAGCAATTCCAATAGATTTGTGATGGAAAGTGCTATTCGCGTCTAGAGAGAGAACTATAAAGACTGAATGTAGATCAAAGCATGGTATTTTTATATTTTTTGTTATTGTTTGCTTGGGTTTTTTTTTTCCTTTCTTGTGTTTTTTCTCCTTTTAATCTGATTTTTCTTGTGAAGTATGAAAAATATGGAAATATGTTTAGATGAATTACACATGTTTAACTTATATTGGATTGCTTGCTCCTTTGGTGGTGGTGGGGGAAGGGAGAAAAATTTGAAACACAAGGTTTTGCAAAGGTGAAGTTAAAAACTATCTTTACATGTATTTGTAAAAATAAAGTTATTTTTAAAAAGTATACTCCAATGCAGAATCACAGGCTCTGGGTTCACATCCTGGTTTTGATGCTTACTGCCAATGTGTCTGGGCAAATCACTTGATAATTTTGGCCTCAATTTTGCTTCTATAAAATGAAGGGATTGGATTAGAATGCTTCTAGATCTGTTATCTTGTGAACCCTGACACTGAAACACAAAGAAGCCTCTACTGAAGTGGTAGTGCTTTTCCTTGTTATGACTAACCCTCTACATGCACTACTTCCCACTTGTCTTCTCCTGCAGATTGACCCCTCTGTCATTTCCACTCTCTATCTTTCTTCAATTTTCCCTTATCTACTACCTGCTTCCCTCCTGCTCACAAACACCCAAATCTCCCTCATTGTCAAAAGACTCACTTGATCCATCCATCCCAACTACTTCTAGTCCTATATATTTTCCCCCCTTTAGCTAAATTCTTTGAGAAAGCCATCTATAATCAATGTCTCCCTTTCCTCTCACTCCTTTTCTAATTTTCTGCAATCTGGTTTATGACCTCATAATTCAACTGGAACTACTCTTTCCAAAAGTACCAATGATATCTTACTTGACAGATTCATTGGTCTTTTTTCAATCCCCTTTCTCCTTAACTTCTTTGTAGCCTTTGACACTGATCATCCTCTTCTCTTGATACTCTCTTTTTTCTAGAGTTTCATGAGTGGTCTACACTTGGTTTTTCTCTCTTTCTGATTGTGTTTTTGCCATATTTTCATCCAAGATAATTCTATTGACCCTACATATCCCCCAAAGTTCTACTCTCATCCCCCCTCTTTATCTCATATATATCTGGTTTGTACATAGTTATTTGTATATTCTCTCCCCTGTGCTTTTCAGACTATGAGCTTCTTCCCCCTCACTGAGCACCATGGATCATAGTAGAGATTTAAAAAATATTTGCTAACTTGACTTGACTACTAGGTGCTCTGTACTGTTTTAGGTAATCAATATACCTAAGTATAGAGATATTTTAGTCTGTCCCCTTATGGAACTTAGAACTCAGTGGGAATGATAAATAAAAATCAATATTTTTATAAATACAAAAAAAAATTGACACGGGGCCCCAAAGTGGTGCAGTATCTTATTGCCAAAAAAGAAAAAATTATTTTCAGCAAGTGATCTTCCTGGAGGAAACTGCACATTAGAGTGTTATTCATTATTACTACTCTCCTTCCTTCCTTTTGTGAAGTGTATTGTATTCTTCCTTTATAACTAGCTATAATACAAACACTTTCCTGAGACAAGCAGGCAGCTCAGTTGATATTGAGCAGATTACATGTCCCCACCCCTTTTCCCCTCCTATCAATGAACATAGCTAAGTTACGCTGGATAGTTTCATTCAGTAACCTGCTTCCCTTTAATCATCCTTAAGCTTTATAGAATCCCTTTTTCTACAGCTTTTTATTCCTTCCAAACCCTTTCACAGTAGGGAGAGTAGATATTCTTATCCCCATATTACAGATGGAAAACTAGAGGCTTAGCACAAGGATATGATTTCCTTTGACTCATACAGCTAAGCTAAAGATAGAATTGGAACCCTAGTCTCAACTTCTGGTCTACCATTCTCCCACTTTCCTGAGTATACTTTAGCTGTAGCTTTAACCCACTTCCTCTTTTTTTCTGATTTTTTATTTTTAAAGAAGAGGAGGCAAAGTGGTGCATCTGTAGCTGGAGCAGGAATATGCTATCTTTGTTTTCATCCCCGTGAAAGTCCACATCCCTTGGAATGTACCCATGGTTCCAGCTGTGGCTACAGCTTGTGGTTTGAGAGATTTTTACTTGTTTATTTTCTTTTGAAAGATCCTATCTCAATTCCAGCAAACTTCCCAGCAAACAAACCTTGAGGCATCTGGGAAAGAGAGGACGAAACTTTCCCTGTAATGTGTCCTTAAAATAGCAGAATGGGAGGCAAACCTTCAGGGTTTGCATCAGTTCCCATTATGAATTGGCTAATCATAAAAGGTTCATTGGCTCCTGAGTTCCAAGTGATATGGTAATGAATTGCCAATGAGCCATTACCCAAACTGCAGCCATATGGTGAGGGAAAGGACCCCGGCACATTGTAGCTATAATGCAGTCTTTTCTATTTAATTGTTCCCGGCAAGCAGGCTTCTTATGTCTTATGACCATTAATTAATGTCCTGTTTACACTTGTGTTGTCAAGGATAATCATTTATTTGTTTTAAGTGAGCCAGTTCTGTCTTCATTCAGCTCAGTAGTTGCCATGAAGGAGTGAATAGGTGTTTAAATTTACAATGCCATGTTTTACTTTCACAACTTACACTTCATGGCAGTAACCTAGCCCTCTAATAAGCTGTCATGTGCTGATAGCTAATCAATGCTTGAGATCTTATTGAAACTAACAAATGATCATGTTTTATCATAGAAATGTATAATGTATTCTAATTTATAATTTGAGAAAAATTTTCTGCCTCATTCTTGACAGACTATTGGATCTTTAGCTCCCAAATCTGAATTTTTTTAAAATGGGAGTTGGAGAGGTGAAAAGATTCATTTCTGGAAATAAGATACCTTTTAAATGCACAATTCCCCTTCATTGGGATGGAGAGATTTTTAAAACAGATGATTCTTTGGTATTTCATCTCTGTTTCATTCTCTCAAGTTTCACTGGCAATGTGCCACTTGGATATTACCCAATTGTTGGCACTTCTATTAGAGTCAAGGCCAATTAAGGATTTCCTTTCAACTATTTTGTTGACTCTCTCACCTCCTCTTTTGAGTGATATATAGCCCAGTGAAGATGTGGAAAAGTAGGAGGATTTGAGGAAAAATTGGATTAAGGTGGTATCTCCCCTTAGTCCTGAGATTCCATTGGTTTAAGGATCTCTTAGTAAATAAACACCTTCTTTCTACTGATATAGCCCTGCCTCTGAGAGTTTCAGTCTCAGAGAGTTGCTGTTTACATCTATATCCCAAACAAAATCCTGGTTAACTGTTGTCTACAGACTCCCCACTCACTCCTTTCATTCCTTCAATGAGATTAAAAACTAGTTTATAATCTTTCCTCCCCAACTCCTATCCTTTATTCTAGGGCATTTCAATAAATACATTGCTTCTCCCTCATCCACTATCCCTATTAGTTCAACTTACTCACTTTCCATGATCCACTCCTTGGTGTCCACCTCAGCCACACACAAAGATTGTCTTGCTTTTGATCTTGCCAAGCCCCACAATTATACATTTTTATGTTTGAATTCTCCAATTCCCCATCCAACCATAATCTTTTTGCCTCTTCTTTTTTGTTTCCTTACTAAATCATAGTTTCTTCTTCTATATCATGACTCCAATCCATTGGCTCCTTAATTCTCTCAAAGGTTTTCTCTCTTGCACTTTTACTTTAAGCCCTTCCCATTTCCTATATTCTTGACATGAACCTCAACTCTGGGCATTAGGCATCCCTTATACCTGGAGCATTATTCTTTCCTTGCTCTGCCTACTTACTTGCTTGGTTTCTTTTTAACTCCAATCCAGAATCCTTTTTTTATTCAGTCTTCCCTAACCTATTTTAATTCTAGTTGTTGTCATTTAATCACTGTCAGTTGTGTCCAACTCTTCGTGACCCTATTTGGGGTTTTCTTGGCAAAGATACAAGAGTTCCATTTTATAAGTAAAGAACAGAGGTAAATAAGGTTAAGTGATTTGCCTCGGGTCAGATAGCTAGTAAGTATTTGAGACCAGATTTAAACTCAGGAAGAAGATTTTTCCTGATTCTAGGACTGGTACTTCATCCACTGTGCCCTTCATTCTAGTGCTCCCCTCTAATAATTACTTTCTATTTCTCCTGCATATAGCTTATATTTGTATACATGTTGCCTTCCCCATTTGATTATAAGTTCCTTGAAGGCAAGGGCTGGATTTTGCCTCTATTTGTTTTCTCCAAAGCTTAGTACATTGACCAGAACATAAAAGATGCCTAATTAATGTTTATGTATTGTTTCACTGATTGGTGGTGTCAGAGGAAAGCATCAAGGAAATGGTATGAATCCCCAGGACATCAGACATCCCTCTTTTCCTAAGAATTATACCCTAATGTACTAAAGAAAAAAGGAGAAAAAAAAGTCTGTGTTGTTATAGAGTACTAATAATAACTATAATAATTACTAGCATTTTTGTAATGCCTGCTATGGTCCAGGCACTTTGCTAATCCCTTCACAAATATTATCTCATTTGATTCTCAAAACAACCTTGGGAAGAGGCATATGGCATTATTATTCTCATTTTACAATGGAGAAAACCAAGGTAAAAAGAAGTTAAGGGACTTGCCCTTGATTTCATGGCTTGTAAATACCTTGGGCTGGATTTTAGCTCAGCTCTTCCTGAGCTATGTGGTAGAGTATGTGGATAGAGTGCTAATGATGGAGTTTAAAAGATTCTGACATCAGACACTAGTTGTATAACACTGGGAATGTCACTTAAGCCTCTTTGCCTCAGGAAATGGCAAAACACTCCAGTCTTTTTATCAAGAAAACCCCAAATTGGTTCACAAAGAGTTGGACCCAACTAAACAGCAAGAGTTTCTTGATTCAAGCTATCTATATTCTTTTCCCTTTCTTGGGTAAAGGTTTACTTGAAAAATGTTGTTCCTTTTTTTTTTTCTATATCAAGAAGTAGGGCAAGGGCTCTGAAAAATCGTGACATCCTGTTTTTTTGTGCAACCCTCACAATTTCTCCCTTTTGTGTCCCAGCCCTCCCCTTCCATCATGCATCTTCATTCTCTACTTCCAAAACAGAAAGGGAATATGAATAATGTTCACAAACTGTAAAATATTAGACAGTGTTAGTTATAATGCTTGTTGTCATTATAAAACTGAGCTGTTCCACTGAGTGCAGGGCCCCTTATCACTTCTGCCATCTCATGGGTGCTCTGAAAAGAACTCATGGATGGCTGGGATTACTTGGGAAAATGTGGTTTCCCAATTTGGGGAAGAGAGGGAGGAGAAGTAAACCTTTGTGGCTTGGAGATCTACTGGCTGAGCCTACAGCTGGAGTGTGAAGTACAATAAGCCCCCAGAGCAGTTAGAAAAATAACCGGGTTGCCAAGGTTTTGCTTTAGTGGCAAGTGAAGGAATAAATCTGGTCTTTTCTTAAGCCTGGCTAGGAATCAGGGCCAGTGTTATGTGTATGAGGGAGGAAAGGGTTAAAAGCCTCTTGGGCTGTGAGAAGGAGAGGGAAGAGAAAATGGATGGGGTGTAAGAGGCAATATGGAGTAGTGGTTAAGTCTCTAAACCTGGAATCAGGAAAACCTGAATTTAAATTCCATTTCTGACACTTAAAAAAACCTATGTGACCCTGGGTTTTTGTTTCCTAATTTAGAAAATGAGAAAGTTAGTTAAGAACGCTAATCAATGAATGACCTCTGACTTGATGGACTATGTTGCACACCTCCTGCCAGAGAGGTAAATGGATTCAAGATTCAATTGGGACAAGAGAAATGAGTAAATTTGCTTTGCATGACTGTTCATATTTGTTACCGGTTTTTCCCCCTCCTTTTCAATGAGGAAAGGAGAAACAAGAAGAGAAAATAAATGCTTATTAATTGAAAATTATTTTTTTAATGAGGAGGCTGGATTCAATGGCCTCTAAGGAATTTTCCATCTCTGAATTTCTACTCTATGAATTTAAGCTATCAAAAGGATTCCTTTTGGAATTGGGCATTGAAACTATTTGAGAGGCAGCATAATATAGTTAATACTAAGTGCTGATCTAGAAGTTAGAAGAACTAGGTTCAAATTTACTATTTAATGTCATTTTTTTTCTCTGCCCCTCAACCCACCTCATCTAGAAAATAAGGGTGATAGTGATACCACTTTCTATATATACAATACATTGTAAATTTTAAAACACTATATGAGATTTTCTGGTTGTTGTAATTATCTGAGATTCCAGGGTAAACCCATATGCCCAGGGAAAGGAGATGATTGTCTGTTGGAACCAGAGTCATCTCTGTTGTGTAGCAAATTGGAACAATTACCCATGGCCCACTATTTGTATATGTAGCAGGGAAAGGATGAAGATTATGAAGCGTGAGGGTTGGCACACAGACAGTGGCTTAAAAGGCTCAAACAGATGAACAGTGATGCAAAAAAGTGATAGTTATGGGACAAGAAGGAAGTGGCTAAGTCAGCTTGTGCTAAAAAAAGACTAGAGACTCATAAAATCAGTAGTATAGTACAGAGCTGGCAGAGGGGTCAAGAAGACTTTCCTTTGATAACTATTACTTGAATGACTCAGGGAAAGTCATTTAATG
The DNA here is from genome assembly GCF_048593235.1 of Sminthopsis crassicaudata. Lineage (NCBI taxonomy): Eukaryota > Metazoa > Chordata > Mammalia > Dasyuromorphia > Dasyuridae > Sminthopsis > Sminthopsis crassicaudata. Next base: position 366,668,416 of record NC_133617.1, read on the forward strand.
TGTGTCAGCCTCAGTTTCCCCATCTGTACAGTGAGATGAATTGAAGGACTCATTGGTCCCTAAGGCCTCCTCCAATTCTAAATCTACAATCCTATAACCAGTCATTCACCATCAATACCAGCACCAGTCTCAAGACAAAGTAGATAAAATTTCCTCCAATCCCCACTTCCACACAAATTTCTCAGACTACATTTCTGTGGTACCATTTCCCCTTAAAGTCTGACCTTGCATTTGATTTTACCATACTGCCACCCATATTCTAACAGGAGACGAAAGGGTTGAGAAGGGGAAAAATGTGGTCTGGAATGGCCCAGGGCTCACATTCCTCCAGGGGCCAAGCCCTGTTGGCAACATTCCCCCTTTCCAGTAATATTTCAGTCTGCCTCTTTCCCTTGGTATCCCCAGAAACAGGCTATGTGTGAATCACAAGGTCAGGCTAATGTCTTTCATGGCATCTGGGATATGGCATCACAAAACATATTTCCATATGCAGGCCCCCTCGGGTTCCATCTCCGGCCCCCTGTGCATCCAGACCACGTGAGAGTCTCGTCTTCTTAGGAGACATTGACATTTTAATTGGAAGCATCTGTTGCCTTTTCTGTTATTTTTGGCCAGGTTTGGTTTATTTGTATGAGCTGATGTTTGTGTACAGACCCGCCTACGTGTTCTATGGGAGGCAGAACTCAAAAGCCTGTTATTGCCTCGTCTCTTATTTTTTTCTCAAGAGTGGCCTGGGACATGTGAGGGGACCAACTTGCCTCCCCCAGCATCTGTTTGTGGAGCGAGTGGATTGTGCTTGGCAGAATAGGAAAGATTGGGGATGGGAAGGGTCAGGCTGAGGACAGATATAAAAATGCTTCTCTGAGCCACGCCAATGTCTCTTCCACCTGGCATAGGAAAAAAACCCTTTTAGCCTCACAAATGGGTGATCCCAGGATGCAGAGTTCCCACTCCTCAGCTTAATGCAAAACCAGTGCACCCTAGTTTTAACTTACTGTTTCAGCTGAACTAGCCTTCTTCCAATCTCTATCCAGGATTTGTTCTTTTCTGCCACTGACTTGATGTTCCTTCCCCTCCTCCCCCCCCTGCCCACCCCACTATCCTGTATTCTTTGCCTCTTTCTAAATTCTCCAGAAAATTTAATTCCTTCATTAACCTTCCAATACTAAGCTTATCTGTCCCAGGACATTAACATTAATTCATTAACTATATTATAATCAACTATTTATTGAACGGACTATATATTCATGAGCGCTGCATGCATACACAAGCATATATGTGTATATATATGCATATATATATACAAACATGCATATATGCATATATACATGCCTATATTAGAAATTGTCTTTTCTTTTTTAAAAGACAAGATATATATATAGATATAGATATAGATATGTATATATGTACATATATACACATATAGGAAAATTATTATGAAATAGTATATAAGCAAAGAGTAGATAGGTAGTAATATTTACAGAGTTACTGTAAGAGAAGGGGAAAAAATGATAGAACACAAAAGTGATGAGGAAAAAGGCTTCATGAGGAGGGAGGTAAAATTTGAGGTGGTTGACTGAAGATTAATAGAAATGAATCCAGAAGGAAGAAAATGTTATGGCAGGGATTGGGTTAATGGTAGAAAATTACATGGCAAGTTATAGTCACCTAACACCAGCTGCCATTTGGATATCTTAAACTGGATGTTCCATAGGTATATTAAGCTCCAACAATTCCAAAAAAGAATTTCCCCCAAGTCCTCCATTTTTTGACCTTCTCTATTACTGTTAAGGACACTACCATCCTTTTTGTCATCCATGTTTACCATTTCAAGTCATCTTCAACTTTTCACTCAACTACATACCCAATCTTGTCTTGTCATTTCTTCATTCATAATGTCTCCCATATAAATCCCTTTTGTTCCATTCACAAAGTCACAACCTAAGGGCAGGCCCTTATCAGCTTTCCCCCCCCCAACTATTATAATAACTGTTCTCCTAACCTCAAGTCTCTCTCCCTTCAAATCTATCTTCCACAACTACCAAAATGATGCTTCTAAAATGTCAGTCTGATCTTGTTACCCTTGCTACTTAATGGGCTTCCATGACTCTCCATTACCTTTAAAATAAAATATCAAGGCCTTTATTTGGCATTTCAGAGCTCTTTGTGACTTGGCCCTTTATTTCTTTTTCAATTTTCTTATACTTCAGTCCCCTCTATATACTCTAAGATCCAGGGATCTCAGCCAATATACTTGCAATTTCTCAAATATGACACCCAAACTTCAATTTCTGTGCTTTCCCATTAGTTGTCCCACAATTGAAGTGATCTTCCTTTCTTCTGCCTCAGTTTCGCTGGCTTCCTTAAAGATTCAACTCAAAAATTATTTTGTGCAGAAGATTCTTCAAGGTCCTTCACCTGCACATGACTTTCTCATTTAGATTATCTTTCATTTACTCTATAAATATCATGTATATACTTATTTACATATAATATTCCCCACCCCAATAAAATGTAAATTCCTTGAAAGCAGGAACTTTGCTTTTTTTTTTTTTTTTTTTTTTGCTAATCCCCATTGCTAAGCACAGTATTGGCACAGAGTAAACAATTAATAAATGCTTATTGACAGACTGACCAAACTTCGGCAGTAAAAATTTTTGCAACTTCATTTGTCTGGTGTAAGTGCAAAAGACTTATAAAATGGCAAGCAGTTGTCATAAATTCCATACAGTTTACTCCAGGAGAGGCAAAATAGGTTTTGGGACCTCCCCTTGGCAAAAAAACAACAATAACAAACTATATATAATCAAACACACAAGTCAAACTCATAACATGATGACAGCAGCCAGTAGTGATATTTAACAGTGAAGGAGGGGACAAGAAAATGAACACAACTAGAAAAGCTCAATAGCAAAGTCACCAATGTAGAGACAAACCATCCTCCTTGACTCAGTGCTCCACAAAAATATCAGTATATAAAGTACAGCATAATAATTACACTCACACTGAATCCAGAACAAATTAAATACATTCAGACTATCTATAATACATTTTAGCATTCAAAGCAACCAGCTTCAATGATTGTTTTGCATCCTTGCTGCAGGACAGGATAGTGGGAACAAGCTCAACAGATAAGATAGTGGGCTAACATGATATACCTCAATTTGAATATTATTCACATCCCTATTTCTTGGGTAAATTTTGCATAAGCGCTAGAGTGCTGATGTCTCTGGTTGGCTAAAACACCTGTCAGTGTTTGCACTTATCACAATGATGGCATAAGGGAAGGAAAGGTTAACCAAACACTTTCTTACCAAATATTCTCTTTTTTACTAAATGAAGGCTGACTCCTTTCAATGCACACTAATCCCCTTGGATTTCTTAAATTTTCCAACAAGGATTTTGGTTCAATTAGATTTCATGCCCTTCAGCTGATCATGAGAACTCTATGATCTCAAAGGGAGGAATATGCAAAGAACCTAGAATGAGATTTACCAGCTGTCAGAAGCACAGAATTTAAAAGTTAGAAGAAATTTATAAGATTTTTTTCTAGTTCAGATTATATCTGAATTAGAAACTACTGTAAAACAACCAGTGGTGCCATTCTCAAATAGAAACAGATCCCTGCAGGAGGATGTTGACTTAAAACCACAAATTAACATCCTCTATGTTGTATTGTATTTGTATTTAGAACATTAGCCAGTTACATTTTAAACTAGTTGTGGTTGCATTTAGGAATTTTGTATCATAGCTACAAATTTGACATCTTTCTGACAAATGGTTCCCTGAGCTTTGCTTGAAGACTGTTATCGAAATAGAGCTTTCCTCATGAAGCTATTCTTCCTATTTTAGATAGTTCTAATTGTAAAGAAGTTGAGGGTTTTGTTCATTTCCTCTCCGACATCAAGGCTAGATTTGTTTCTTTGAGTCTTCTCCCCATCGTTTCTGATGAAACCCCTCATACATGTGAGCTAGAGGTTCTTCACTATTCTGGTTTCTCACCTTTTCACACTCTCTTCTTAACATCCTTCTCAAAATGTTTTCAAAACTGAACTAAATATTCCATATGGGATGTAACCAGGACAAAAGAACATCCTGGTCAGACAAAGACACCTTGGAAGCCTGAAATGCCTGGCACATTTTCTTTTGTTTGTCATCACTGGTGATTTATAGGGAGATTAGAGTCAACTAAAAATTCCAGATCTTGCTCTCCAAACCCACTGTCCCTACTGTCCACTTGTGAAGTTTGCCTTTTTTAAAAGATACCATCATTTGTTCTCATTTTCTTCCTAAGTACTTCAAAGTGCTATATACTCTCTATAAGGCTGGTCAAAATTGGGAAAACTGGGTTATGGAGAGCCCTATTCTGGAATATACAACTCAATGATTTGGGAATTCCCTCCAAAGTTACAGGTCCCAAGCTATCATGACTGTCCATCCATGTTACTCTAGTCCATGGCTTCCAAAAGTTCACTGTGTGTTCCTTGCTTTTCCCCAATATTTGTGAGGATCAGTAGACCACTTTGGTTGTTCACCCATCATCCCTCATATTCATCATTGTACATTTGGAGTGAAATTAAAGTATCACCAGATTAAAAACTGCAACTCAAAGCATGTACGTTCCCCTTTCTGGTCAATCTGCCATCATCACTGAAGAAATAAAAGAGTGCAACACAAGACTGAAAGCCATTGATTTTTTTTTTCTTTGTATCACTAGTTAAGGCCAAAAAAGTTTCATCACTAGGTGGCCAGACAACTGGCAATCACTAGCTATAATATCACTAGATAAACTGGTCATACAAAAAGATACTTAATCTGATACCATGGGCAACATGGTAAAGCCTGCCAGAACTTATACTCTGTTGACATAACCTTCTGAGAACCACAGGTCCCCTCCACACCATAAGAAGGCATCAGTGAAGGGTATTTTGGGTTCCTGCCAGTTAAACAAATTTTTCACTGTTCTTGTTTATATTCTTCAATTGCACAACCATTCTCTGTGTTTTGGTTGGGATTTTGCAATATCCCACTGTAGTTTCTTGAGGGAATATGAATCCCTTGAAATCAAGATATATGCCTATGCTGTGGGAAAGATTGATGTATTTCTGGTGAAATGACCTAATTAAGAAACTTGGCTCTGATATTTATTACCTGTATGAACCTGGGCAAGGCAGGTAATCTTTTTGACCTTAGTTTCTTCATCTATAAAATGTGGGAAGTGAACAAGATGTTTTCTATGGTCTGTTTCAGTTCTAAATCTATAATTCTGTCATTTTCTGTTTTCTTTGCTCCTATCACAGAATGATAAGAGGCTTTGAATACAAGTAAGAGCATGTTGATCCATTTGCTACTCTCCAACCCTTGTCCATTGACCACCAAGATAACTAATTTAGATAGACATCCATGAATTTAGTTATCACCAAACCTTTTCCATCTATTTGTGAATGATGAACTTTTGTTCATTAAAAAATATAAGCTGAATCATCAAACAATCCATAAATTGTCATTGAATACTTACTCTGTGACAAGATTGAAATGTCTTGACCTACTTTGTAAAGACATGTTATTGTACTCTGTTGTGTTAGATAGTAAGGGAGATATAAAGATCTATACAACATGATCCCTGCCCTCAGGGAGCCCACAGTTTACTTGTGGCAGACAAGACAAATGCAAGAAAACAGAAACAGATCTAAAGTCTTGTGGTATAATGGAATGAGCAGTAGATCTGAAGCTAAAAGATCTGGCTTCAAATTCTAGCTCTGCTATTTGGTATCTATAGCAAGTCACTTTCCTTCTAAACCTCAATTTTCTCATCTATAAAATGGAGATGATTGTGAGGTTATAGATGATGATAATAATAACCCTTGATGGCATTGTTGATATTAGCCATATGACTATTGTAAGGAAAAACCTTAGACTATGGGTGGAGACAACCAGCCTACAAGCCATATAAGTACCATGAAATCATTTGCTAAGGCAACCACAGGTGAAGATGAGCAGGTAATAGGCTTAATTATACAGTCATTTACTGCTGGAATACAAACCAAAACAGAAAACAGTCCTTGCCCATTCTAAATAAGTGTATACAAGAAACATACAAAGTAGATAAAAGGTAACTTTAGAGGGGAAGGCAACAGAAGCAGACTGGACCAGAAAAGACCACCTGCAGATATGTTTTCTTATCTAAGCCTTAAAGGACACACATTCCTTCCATCAATTCAGGAATGATCCCAGGAAGGAAGATGGCAAAAATAGTAATTTGTTTTATAAGGGGGAAACGACAACTTTCCACTGCTTGAGTTCTGTAAGTCGACACTTTTATGTGGTCTGCAAGTGATGTTACAAATATCCAAATGGCCCTTGACAGAAAAAAAGGTTCCCCATCCCTGCTTTAGACAATCTAAAATGCTTTAGAAATGTGCATGGTTATTATTTAGTCAAATTCTTTGATGATAGAGCCATGACTACCAAGAGTAGTTAAGGATATTGGAGAAATAAAGTAATCTTTGAGATTTATGTCACTGAGGTCAACCATGTTCTTCCCCAAGATGTCCTTCAATGACTCCTTTAGAGATATATCCAGAGTTGGAAACCATGAAGCTGACCTGAGTAAAGGCCAACATTTTTCATAATTGTGTTTTATTGAGTCAGGTATATATGACTTTGAGTTATCTTTGGAACTTTCTTTCCCCACAAAAGAAGGGAAATTGGTATGAAAATGTTAAGGAAAAAAAAAGAAAATGTTAAGAAAAGAGTGTGTTTCATATCTTTGAATAACTGGACAGGTCTTTACTGATTAGTCAATGGAACATGACAGTTTTCATTTTATTTCTCTTTTTAGCCAAGGAGAAAGGATAAGTCCCTCAGTCATTGCTCTTATATTGGTCACTGTCTCATTCTTTCTGTTACTTTTTTTACTGTCTGTTCCCTTCTCCTGACCATTTCTGTCCTTTCTGTGTCTCTGTCTGTTTCTGTCTTTTGCCCTTTTTCACAGACACACAGAGACACATACAATTATATTTTTCTGGTAAACCAACTAGTCTTGTCACACACAGAAAGCCTTAGTTCCAGTTTATTAGCATTGTAGAGATAAAAGTTTAAAAGCAGAGGGAAAGACATTTACAGGAAAGTCAAGATAAGGTTGTGACTGGATTTCAGGTCAGCTCAAGGACAGCTGAGGGGAAAAAATATAAATTAGACATAATGGAAAAGTTGAAACCAAGAAAGCAAGGCTGTCTCATGTCAGTGATCTGCCACTCTAATGGACATAGTTCTTGCCAGACTTGGATCCTGTATTTTACTCAGGAGGAACGTGTTGAAGGTCATACAGCTAGTCATTGGCAAGCTAATAACCACTTAGTTTGACTTCTTTTTGAGATTCTTTTTAAGCACCATGCCATGCTTACTAGGTCATAGATCTATCTGTATGTTTGAAATAGGTGTTCTTAGGTATGCTAATTAGCTTCCTTGCCCTTTAATTTCCCCCTTATAAAACAAATTACTAGTTTTGCCATCTTCCTTCCTGGGATCATTCCTGGATTGATGGAAGGAATATGTGTCCTTCAAGACTTAGATAAGAAAACATATCTGCAGGTGGTCTTTTCTGGTCCAGTCTGCTTCTGTTGCCTTCCTCTCTAAGGTTACCTTTTATCTATTTTGTATGTTTCTTATATACACTTATTTATATACATGTTATCTTCCTATTAGAATGGGCAAGGACTGTTTTCTCTTTTGGTTTGTATTCCAGCAGTAAATGATTGTATAATTAAGCCCATTACCTGCTTTTTAAATGATGCTGATGTTTTAAAGAATGTTTTCAGTCAAGAAAGTTGTCCTTTTCAGAACTCCAGAAGGCAGTTCCAACAATACTGCCATATTGCTCAAAACACCTTAAAATTTTCCTTCATCTAAATGGCCTTTACATCTTGTGCCACATGCCTTCAAATATCCTTAGTGGTACATGTAAAATGTATGGAATTACCTGTCATCGGGGGGAGGGAGTGGAGGGAGGGAGGGGATAATTTGGAAAAATGAATGAAAAAAAATATATATATCCTTAGTGGTAGCAAGTATCCCAGTTCAGTCCTGTGACTTTCATGAAATGCTGACTTTGGCATCAAGCACTGTCCTAGGTGCTAGTTACAGAGACAAAAATGAAACTGTTTCTGCACTATAGGAATTTATATCTTACTAAGGGAAAACAGCATTTTTATTGGTAAGTCAATAGAAATCTTTTTTTTTTCCTCCCTTGGAAAGTAGATTTAGTTTTTGGTAACAACCAAAAGTCATTGGAGCCAACTTTTTGTGAAAGAATGAGCTAGGAAATCCCATTCTTGCCAATAAATGACATATACCTATAAAGGAGCAAGACCACTTTTCTCTCAGGCTTCATAAACAGGTTCTAAAGTCAGTTCCCAAATATAAAAACAAAAGCATTTTAAGGTGGTGGCAACATCTCTAGAGAAGAGTAGTCTCCTGAGAAGCTACTTTAAAGAGAGAAAAGGTCAGTGTGATAGACTTCTGTGTTTATAGTCATGCCAAGGAAGGAGCTTTGGTTTAATTCCCAAGCAGCCTCAACATGGCATCAGGGGCTCAAAATTAGTCTGGATGAATTTCCTGACTTACATCCATATCCCATGCAAAGGTCTTGAAAGTCTGAACCATTACACTGTAATATTACTCTTGGAGCACCTAGATGAGAGGATCATGCCAAAAGCCAAGATAGCTCCACTGAGTATTTTTGAGAAGGAAACATGACCTCTCCACTCAATCCCACCAAAAGGGGAAAAAGAAGAAGCAACAAGAGTGATAAAAATTTAAAAGTAATAAAAACTATTCACATTTCTGATGTACTTTACAATATAAAAATATTTTCTTCTGATTAATGATGAAAAGTAGGTGATTAAAGTATTATTAACCCCATTTCTCAAATTAAAAAAAAATGAGTCTTCCAGCTTCATTCCAGTTTTCTTGTCCCATATCTAGTATGCATTGGAAGTCAGATGTTTTGACTCTTAATAGAATAGGCCTCTTCTACTCTGGCACACTATAGAAGCAGGCAACATTGGCTCTGGGGTAGAAGAATACCTCTCATTTATTCTAAATGTTGAATTCAATAAGTTTTTCCTCTTTTCAGGCTACACTCCCTGTACTAAGTGAATGTAGGTGAGTTATAGGGTCTAGTTAATTCAAAGTTAATTTAGAGTTTTGTAAAGTTCCCCTCTAATCTCCCCTAACCACATATATCCTTGATCAGTAGAGAATTGAAAATCATTACAACATCTATTGCTTTCTCAACTCTAACTCCCTGCTTTGAAAAAGAAAACCTTTTGCAAAGCTACAGCTCAGTGGTCCCTTCCCCCTTCTCACTATTCTTGTGTATGCCATATATTCAGCATTGCCCAGTGACATTTTGCAAAGGCTATGCCTTTCTCTTTGGATTCAAGATATTTTCTCTCCTCTGTACAGGCTAAATATGCTGAGTTCCTGGATCTGCAATGGTACATATTGGTTAAACCATACATCTACTTATATTGACAAATACACACATGTACCTGAACACTCTCTTCTATGATTGCCAACCATTTCATTTCTCTCTCTCTCTTCAGTTCTTATGCTACCTATGTAGTACAAGAACGCAGTGGGAAGTTCAGTTGTGAGTATATGAACTATGAAACAGTAAAGAGCCTACAATCAAATGCCAGCTATTGGCAGGAGTAGATATAATCCAAAGCAAATACAGAAATGATAATATCCACTGGGACACTAGAGAAACTAGACTTAAATGAGGATCTAGAAAAGTAAATAAATAAGCAAAGTACAGGGGAATATTTGACAGTATTGAACTTCTTGCTCTCAGACCCTGTGTTCAAATACTATTTGTGATGCTTGCTGCTCATGTGTGAGTCCCCTTACATTGACTTCTCTATCTTAAAAATAAGGATGACAAAGCCTATAGCATCTGCTTTACAAATGAAATAATATACATAAAATACTTTAAACTTTTTAAAAACTCTTCTATCATCCTTTTTTTTTGCAATAATAATTCTCTCCATTGGTTTCCATTTATCTTTTAACTTCTTAGATTATGAAATCACAGGATCTAGAATTCAAGGGTACCTAGTCCAACATCATTATCTGAAAGATGAGAAAGTAAAGTCAAGAAATACCAAAGTTTTAAACTAATGTCCTTTCTTTCTATGTCCTTTCTCCTTCTCTCAAAGTTTCCCTGCTTCTACAAAGAAAGAAAATAACATTCTCATTCACAAATGATTTAATGTGCTACCTCTATCGTGGACACTCCCAAAGAAAATTTCTAGTGGTGAAATTTCAAACATCTCTTGGGGAGATAGGTTTAAATGAGGGGTCCTCAAATCTCTACTAGCCTACCTATTCTTGCTTATACATTAAAATAGCCCTATCTTTTGGAATCTTCAGGTTTGTACCAAACAGGTATGTGTTGAATTTAAGCCATTGTTAATAATCAAGAAAATTGATTTTGTAATAGAAGGTAAGCAAGAAAGAATAAAAAATCATTTGGAAGCTCTGTCATTGATTATGTTAAGAAGTTTTCTCTTACATTATGTCTCTGTGAGATATCATCTGGGACATCAGATTTCCATGCACTAAGCTTATTCACTTTTGAAAGATAGGCTGAGAAGAGAAGTTTATTGTCACTACTAGAGATGATGTTGACTTTTGCTAGGGATGGGAGGTTAGTGAGAGAAGAGGTGCTGAGATACGGTTTGTCAATGCAGGGGCTATGTATTTTCTCCCATTTCCAATATTCTCTAACAGGGCACTAAAAAGATTAACTTATTTTCATTTGGATAATATATAATAACATGACATGAGAGCAGAAGACTTATTTGGAAAATATAATTAGTCTTTTGTGCCCTTTTCACAATTTCCTGGCATTTCCTCATCTATCTAACCTTATTCCTGGAAGGAGGGGGGACTTTAAGCCTTACTTTCAGAAAATGTCATTAATAGCTCCAAGTTCAAGAACACTGTTTTTGAAGTCAAAGGATCTGGATTCAAATTCAAGATATTTCCCATATTGCCTTGGAAAAGTCACCTCCTCTATGGGTCCTCTGTTTCTTTATTTGTAAAGCATGTGTCTTGGACTAGATGGACTAGATCATTGAAGGTCCTTTTTAGCTTTTCCATCTTTTTTATTTCTGTAACTTTTGCTTGAGACTTGATTTTAACCCATTGTTAGATTTCTCATAGGTCCTGTCCACAGGAAAACATTTTTGTTTTCAAGGCTGTCTCTTCTTATTTTATATATTTCAGTGAGTCTTCAAGCATCACTATATCAAGGTACATTCTATTCTCATTCTATCCCCTAAATGCTTTCAAGCTTCTCCTTCTTAAAGCAGGAACTCAGTGTTGTGAACAGGAAAAAATAGAATTCAGTTCACTTAGTACTTCCTGAATAGTTACTCTCTGTTCATTTCTACATCCATTTATTGAATAAATGTTTACTGGGTACCTATCATGTGGGAAATATTTAGTTTGGTGCTATGAGAAGCATAAAAGAGCCAGCATGGTCCTATCCCTTAAGGCAATCAAAATATTCCTTGGAAGACAAAGTTTGAAACATGTAAAAAAATTGACCTTATAAGGTAATATAGATAAACCTCTCATCAGTAAAAATGAAGTAGCTAGATTAGGTGATATCTGAAGTCTCTTTCAATCCTGTAAGGGATAAATTGGATTATAAAAGTAGAAGATAGCAAGGCATTCTGGGAAATGACCATAATGAATGGGAAAAGGACACCAGCATGGGAGATGGTCAGGGCCAGGAGACACTCCCATTCAGTAAACAGATCTCATCTAAAAATGCTAAGGGCAGTGTCCTATTCCTTTTGATTCAGTTGACTTTGCCAAGCTTGAGAAAGGCTGGTCACCAAAGAAGGAGATAGATTAACCTTTTTAAGCAAATTCTCCTAAGAACTGATATTGTTTGAACTTATTTGGCTGAGATTCCAAGACCTTCCAAAACTCAGTAAGAGGACAGGAGGTCATCCAGGCTGGTGACCTCAGTTTTCCAGCTCCCAATCAGATAATACCACCTTATCTAATATTTGAGATGTTTCCAAATCCTGAGGATGATAATCCTGGGAAATGACATGCTGTTTTCAGAGTTTGAATTACTGGTTCTGGAGTGACCCAAAAAAAATTACTCAGAGGAGGGTGAGAGAGGAAAAGAGGAGAAGGAAAAGAAGAAAGAGAGACAGAGACAGACAGAGAGACAAAAGAGACAGAGAGAAAACAGAGAAACAGAGACAGAGAAAGAGATAAAGAGAGGGAGAGAGAGAGACAAAGAGACAGTGAGACAGAGAGTGAGAGAGATAGACACACAGAGAGAGAAGGAGGTAGGAAGGGAGAAAGAGAAATTGAGATTTAATAATGGCATTAAAATCTCAGGCTTTCATTACATATACTGTCATCTCTCCCTCCAGAAAATATGAAAAAAATCTACCTTTTCTGACTATATTTCCTTGGCCAAGTAGGCATTTAACTATGAGGATGATCAAGATGATCAAGTGGACTCCATGAGGGGGCTTCTCCTACTCAGGATCCTTTTCCCCTTCCCAGAGCTGACACCCCAAACTTCACTCTTGGCTTAAGGCCAGATACTTAGTTGTTCTTGGGATGAGTGAGACACTCAGCCCATTGTGAATCCAACACCATCTTGGCTGTAGATGAGTTTGGCCTGGGAAGAGGTTTGTGGAGTAAGGAGGAAAGGTCTGAAAAATTAGTCTTTGGAAAAAATTGCTTGCTTCATTCTCATAAATCCTTCTTTTTATCTTGCAAATTTAATTTGGGGCAGTTTTATTTGTGTTATAATATGTTTTGCTTAAGATTTAAGGCAAACTTCTTTCAGAACCCTTTGCTTATACTGCTGGTTATATAATATTACTACTGTAGTTCTTCATATTTGTAAAATGTTCTAATTACTTTTTCCCAGGGTTCCCACATTTAAAAATAACTCATTTTTATAGCACATTAACATTTGTACTGCCCACCTTACAAGGTTGTTGTGGGAAAAGCCTTTCAAAATTTTATTTACATTTTACAAATGAGGAAACTAAAATGCAGAGATTTTATCTGACTTGCCTGTGGTCACACTTAAAAAAGTTACAACCAGGATTTAAACCCAAATCTCTTGATTCCAAGTCCAACAGTCTTTCTATCATGTTACACTATTTACTGTACTTAAGCATAGAACCTGAGAATATAGAAAAGTATAAGGTATGATACTTCCCCACAAGGACAGGTAAGTGTTACAGTGAGCACAAGGCCTGAAATAGGAAGACTCCAGACTCAGATATTTATTAGCTGTGTGATCTTGGTAAGGTCACTTACTCTATCTCAGTTTCATCAATTGTAAAGTATGAATAATAATAATAATAATATTGTTCTAAAGAGCACAGGATTGCTCTAAAGAACAAATGATATTTAATGATATATTTATAGAACACTTAGCCCAGTGTCTGGCAATGGTAGACTCTGAATAAATGTTTCTTTCCTACCTTCCTGTCCTCAAGGGGTTTATATTTGAGTTAAAGAATTAACAAATGCATTAAAAACACCCTCAAATTGCAAACAATTTATATAAGTCAAATCCATTGTTTAGAACTAGGGAATTTTTTTTTGCAACAGAGCATTATGAAATTACTAAGCCACTAACAAATAATAAAAATAAATCATGCTTCCCTAACACTTTAAGTGCAAGGACTTTCTTTACAATAGCCCTGTGAGGTAGTTAGTATATTATCTCCAATTTTCAGATAAGAAAACTGAGGCTCAGAAAGGTTGTTACTTGTCCATGATCACACAGCTCATAAGTACTGACATTTTCTTTAGTCTACTCTGCAGCAAAAGTTACCTTAATTATAGCTCTGGAACCACAGAACCACTCTTTAGGATCTAAAGAGGTGTAGATAGGAATTGGAAGGAGCAGGTATAGAAGCTATAGGGTTTTATGGGGAAATGTATTAAAAGTTCAGTTTGGGATGCCAGTAATACAAATCTCTTTCCCTCCCAGGGGCCTCAGTATTCTCATTTTAAAATGAGATAGCTGGTCTGGATGGTCTCTAGCGTCCTTTCCAGGACAAAAACTTATATATGATCTCCTGACTTTCTCCACTGTGCCATGCTAATGCGATAGTGGCTGAAGTCCACCACTCATTTGTTTCTTTCATAAAAATATAGAAATTTAATGGAACTGAAACTTTAAAAACACACTCATAATTTTCCATCACTTTTCTTGGCAAGTAAAACAAGAGAACTTCAGAACATTGGTATGGCCCCTTCCATAAAGTGTCACCTTTAACTTTAACCCATCAGAGGGAAGAAAGTGGGCCAACAAACTGCTTTGCACAGGTGTTAGAGAGAACAAGCTCTGTCCGCCCTGTCTCCAGCAGGCTAAGATCCCCAGCTGGCATGGGGCCAACTCAGTGGCATGTGAGTAATATAATACACAATCTAAATGCAAACGTTTGGGCCCTGTTTGGGGAATCAATTAACAATAAGCATATACATCCATTTACAAAATAGCAGTGTGCTAAAGCATACCCGCATTGTAATTGGAAACTAAAATAATACCAGGAGGAATAATCATTAAAAAAAAATCCTCACCAAAAAGCCAAGAATAATATTAAGAAAATAAAATAAAAAAATTCATCCATCTGCAGAGTTCTATCCTTAGGGGAACACTGCAGACTACACTAACAAGCAACTGAACCCATGTATAAATGAACAGAAATCTGTGAGAGCAACAAAAAAGGATGGGGGGGGGAGTGATGATAAAAATTTCCCTTGCAGATCAGCTAGCCCTGAACTGAATATAGCTCCTTCCATTTGATCACTTTTTGCAGGAGATAAAATTTTGTGAAGCTAGGCAGAATAGCCTAGCTTATAGGGATGTCCTTTATCTGCCTTTTTGGAGAATTATTCTGGGTCGGTTTCAAAATAGGAACCTTTCTCTCACCTAACCCCATCCTGTCCCCTGGGAGGAATTCCAGGCAGTATATTCAGGCAGTTGCTAAGAGTTCCTGACTTCAGACAGAGAGGTCATGAATTAAGAAGAATGTCTCTAAGATCACTTTACTCTGACCCCCTTAGTGACTAAGAGAATTTTGCCCTCTTTTGATACAAAAATCTGAGATCCAGCCAAATCCCAATTCAAGGAAATGACTTGCCTTGTTTCTACTGACCTGCATGATCTGCCCATCCCCATATCTCTGTTCCTGTTTTTCTTCTGCAGTCTAGCTGTGGAATAGGTTTAGAATGCCACCCCATGGCTAGATCTCTGAAAGAAGATATAGAACTGAAAATGTACCAGGCTAAAGACCAACAGCCAGGAGTTCAAATCCTGGCTGAACTTCTGACTCAGTGTATTACATTAGGCAAGCTATTTAATTTTACTAAATTTCAGGGTTCTCCTGAGTCCAAAGAGGGAAAGACCATAAATGAAGCCATTCCTTTCTCTCAGGCAGAGATGTAACTAGGATGAAAAACCACAAGAATTCTTCCCTATAGTAACAAGACTGACTGATACACTAAGTGTATCCTTCCTCTCCATGGCAGCATGCAACCATTCCTGTCCTCTCATCTAGTCCTAAATCTGAGGTTGCTATAACCTTGATGCCTCACCCTTCCTGAGACCTGCCTCCTAATGGAGTGAGGGATTTGCCAGCCCTGCCTTCCCCTCAATCGAATTTACCCTGAGCAGTTGCATTCCTGCTTCCTGCTTTGTTCCCAGGGATCACTTCTTTGTTTGCTTAGAGACTCTTGCATCCATTGTTCTCCCACCTATTTTGTAAACTCCTTGAGATCAAAGACTGTACATTCTTCTCTTTTAGTCCCTATAACACCTAACCCAGTACCTTGAACCCAGTAGATGATCAGTAAGTATTTTTAAGTAAGTGAATTCAATATATATTATTGTTCTTGTTGAGAAGAATCTCTTCAACTTAATTGTAAGCACAATGCCACACAGAATACATATGGGGCATAATCCTTTTGGGAGCTTCCTTTCAAAGGAAACACATTATGTTACATGTACATATTCTATGAGTGTAGAATATAGAATATATGAGGTAGGAGGTTGAAAAAAAGGAATTATGGTATAACAGTGTGGTCTAGAAAAAAAGAGCATTGGATCCAGGAATCAAAAGAGAAATTTTTAAAAGTTGTATGTATATGTGTGTATGTGTATAGATGTGGGAACATATGTGTCCACATCAGCATGATTTTCTGTAGAATTTCAGTATTCATAGAGATGTGCTTGTTTCTCTTCTGTAGATACAAATATATACCAAGATTTCTTACCTACATGGCTTTCCTTACCCAATTCTATATTCCATTAATGCCTATTCCCATCTCTACCTGTTGACATTCTTTTCATACAGGTCAGTTGCAGCCTTCCTCATTGTAATCCATTTCAGTTTTCCAGTGGGAAGTAATTTATACTTCATCTTTTCACATAATATTTTAAGATAAGTAGATAGATAGATAGATAGATAGATAGATAGATAGATAGATAGATAGATGGATAGATAGATAGATAGGATAGATTGATAGAGGGATAGATAGACAGATGGACAGATAGATATGTAGGCAGGTAGGTAGGTAAATAGGTAGGTAGGTAGGTAGGTAGGTAGGTAGGTAGGTAGGTAGGTAGATAGATAGATAGATAGATAGATAGATAGATAGATAGATGGGTGGGTGGATGGACGGACAGGTAGGCAGATAGGTAGATAGGTAGGTAGGTAGGTAGGTAAATAGGTAGATGGACAGACAGACAAATGATAGAGAGATAGACATTGATTTACACAAATAATTCTAAATAGATTGTAAGTTTCTTTAATGTTAAGATAGCAATGTAGAGCTATCCTCAGAACTGAGAACTGGGTTCAGGTCTAATCTCTAACATGTCAATCATGTGACTTTTTTCAAGTCCCTTAATTTCTCAGTGCTCTGGGAAACTCTTTAAGACTGGGTTGCAGAGAAGGTAATCACCTGAATTGGCAGAGGGAGTTTCCTCATCCAAGACCTCCCTATATCAGGAAAATCACAAGTCCAGTCCCTATCTCTAGCTTCCTCAGTCCCTTAGCCTTCCATAGCGTAGATATGCTTAATAAATATTCAGTGAAATCTATCGAGATTTCTGCTGGACCACACTTGAAACATAAACAGCATGACCTTAAACACAGACCATCTGGCCCACTACAGCAGGACAGTTTCTGGGATACAGTGATAAACCTAGGATGTATGTTCTTTAACCCTGTGACATCTTTAAAGTGACAGTTTCTTGTCAGCTTTCCTCTGTCACTGTCTCTCTTCATTCTTCAGATAGCTCTTGATACTGTATTTATTCTTTGCAGAAAATGTAGATACTGTCAAGAATATCTAATTCTGCTCCTAGAAGGATATTCTGGAATCTAGGTGGTCTTTTTCTAAAGCAAGTAATGATTTGAATAGCTATCCCTCTACTCAATTACCTCCAAAGACATCTTTCTCCAAACTCTTTACTTCCCCTTAACATATACAGCTATTAGACATCTAAAACTCTCCACAACATTGCTGCTTCTTGTCTTTCCAATCTTTTAGTTTAGTTTACTTGTCTATAGATTCAAAAGAAACTCCCTCCAAGAAAATAATAAAACAAAGTTACAAATTGGATCAGTGTAAAATTTCAATTAATCAACACCTATTTATTGATCACCTACTATGTGCCAGATAATGTGGTAAATAATGGAAATATAAAAACCAAAAAAAAAAAAAATCCACTTTTTCTTTCAAGAAGTTTATATTCTCTCATGAAAAATAACATGAATATATGTGACTATATGTAGAATAATATAAATGCAAGTTAACTAAATATGCAGGGTCATATAGATGAAAAATTGAGTATTATGTGAAAAACAGAAAAAAACCAATTTGGCTGGAATTTAATTTGTAGGAAGGGGAGAAATAAGCATAAAATAGATTCAGGTTGTGAAAATATGTAAAAGTTAAACAAGGGAGTTTGTAGTTTAACTAGAAGCAATAGGTAAAACAGAAAATTTGCATAGTGTTAATCAAATAAATATCAAGGTAACTAAAACTGTAGCATCTCTGTAAAATTGGAAAATGGTGAATCTAAAGAAGACTGGTAATTGTTGACTTAAATACTTCACAATGCATGTGATTTGCTAGCAAAAGTAATTTTACCCTACCACTTAACCAGCTTCCCTTTGATAATAGCCTGATGTCAATAGAAAAACATTCTATATTTATTACAAAAAGATGATGATGGCAGTGACTACTATAAATACAGGTCAATTGAATGTAGATGTTTTTATAGTTTTTTTTCTCAATTACATGTAAACAAGTTGTAATGTTTTTTAATAATATTTTAATTACAAATTCCCTTCCTCCTCTCCCCTTCCTTGAGAAGGCAAGTACTTTGATATAGATTATACATGTGCAGTCATACAAAACATATGTATATTAATCATGGGGAAAAGAGAACACATACCCCAAAAAAGAAAACAGAAAAAACAAAAATAAAGTTTTTACGATATTTTTTAAATCTGCATTTAAACTTATAAGTTCTTTCTCTGGAGGTGAATAGCATTTCTCATCAAGTTCTTCATAACTGGCTTAAATCAGTGTATTATTTAGAAGATCTAAGTCAATAACAGCTGATTATCATACACTATTGCTATTACTGTAAAAAATGTTTTTCTGACTTTGCCCATGTCACTTTGCATCAGTTCATATAAAGCTTGCTGTTTTTCTGAAACAATCCTTCTCATCATTTCTTAAAATACATTAGTATCCCACCACAATCATAAAACATAATTTGTTCAGCCATTTCCCAATCAATAGGCATCACCTCAATTTCCAATTCTTTGCTACCACTGCTATAAATGTTTTTATACAAATAGAACATTTTGTTCCATTTTCCTTTTTTCTTTGATGCCTTTGGGATATAGATCTAGCAGTGATATTGCTGGATTAAAGGGTATGCACAGCTTTATGACGCTTTGGGCTTACAGTATTTCCAAATTGCTTTCCGGAATATTTGGATCAGTTCACAACTCCACCAACAACACATTAATGTCATTTTTTTCCTACATCCACTCCAACATTTGTTGTTTTCCTTTTCTGTCATATAAATCAATCTGACAGGTGTGAAGTTAATTCACATTTCTCTAATTAATAGTGATTTAAAATATTTTTCATATGACTATACATAATTTTGATTTTTCTTTTAAAACTGCCTGTTCATATCCATTTATTAATTGGGGATTCACTAAAAGTTTTATAAAATTTACTTAGTTCTCTATATATTTGGGAAATGAGACCTTTATCAGAGAAACTTGCTATAAACATTTTCCCTAGTTTCTCATTTTTTTTTCCTAGCCTTGACTGCATTGATTTTGTTTTTATAAAAAAAAATTTAATTTAATGTAATCAAATTATCCATTTTATATCTCATAATGCTCTTCTCTCTTTTTGTCATACATTCTTCTCTTATCCATAAATCTTATGTAAGCATTCCATGATCTCCTAATTTACTTATATCCCCATTTATTTTTAAATTATGCACCTATTTTGACTTTTCCTTAGTATATGGTAAGACATGATGGTATATACCTAGTTTCGGCTAAGGTTTGTGAACTTTAAAATAAGTTTTTACAGTTTGCATCACTTTTTAAAAAAAGAATATCTATGTACGCAGAAAAGCAACATATTTGGTGACTATCTAAATGAATCCCAGGGACGTAAAGACCAATTTGTTATAAATTCAGTGATGTCTGAGAAGCCACCTGAAAAAATTTAATCATTTATACTGCTTTTATTGACTATCACTGAGTCCATTACATAGCTCTGAACCCAAGACTTAGTCATTCTGCAAATAAAATAGAACATAAAATACCAAGAATGCGAGTGAATTTGAAAGTTCATATTGGAAAATAACTCCCTAAATAAAACATACCACTCACACAATGATACCAAGAGCCATTTCTATAAAATATGGTTTTGTTCATTTAAATCCACTAGAGTTCTGCCTATCCCTGAACCTATTATCATCTGTCCCAAATAGATTTAAACATGGCTTCCCAATTAAATAGATTTAAACGTGGCTTCCCAATTAAAGATAAGTCAACAAAAAAACACTGAGGTACATACAATGTGGCTATCTGAACATACCATTTGTAATGTGGGCTCTTTCTCCAATAATATTCAAGTGTTATTTGTACTCAAAGTAAAATGTTTAATGAATGCCAAGGAAGGAAAGACAGAAAGTTCTGAAACTGAACCCACAGGTCAAATTGAATAAATTGGCGAAGGAAATACTCATACATGCTTTGGTCTCCTCCAGAAAAAACACATCAAATACAAACTTATTAAGGGGAAGACTAAGGCTGAAAAAATAAAAAGACTTGCTTGCTTTCTGAAATCAAGCTGAATGGGGATGAACATGTTTAAAGCAATTAACACCTACATACCATCTGTCTTAATGTACACCTTCAGAACTGTAAAATGAATCATAACAGATTTGGGAAGTATCTTGTATGATATTAACATAACAAAAGGCTCATCACCCTAAGACAGCTATAGAAAAATTAACACTTCCTCACCAAAAAGGACAAGGATTGATAGACATTTTTATAGCACATGATAAACATGTGGTAAACAGGTTTAAAAGAAAACCCTACAGAAATGCTTTTGGAAAAAGTCAGCCTCACTTAACTGACAGCTAAATGTTGATGAGAAATACAAAATAGGATTTCTTTAATGCAACCAAAATTGAGTTATCTTGGTGGAACCTAAGAATTGGCTCAGCTCAAAGAATGGAATCAAAATATCCTTCATGGGAAATATTCACATAAACTCAGACAATATTATGTAGACAAAAGAGTATTAAAGAATTAAGTAAGTCTTGCAGATTTATTTGTAGAAGTGGGATAGTAGTCTTACTATAGAAATTCAAGATCAAGTTATCTTTATGGAGCTTAGAATTAGTAATCAATATAGATATTGCAAGGAAATGATAGAAATTAGCACAACACATCACTTCAAGCTGTAAAAATTTAGCATCTCCTGAACATCTAGCAAGATATGACCTAGCTAGAATTAGACACCAGAAGCTCATGAAAGCCTAAACTAATAAACAAATTTTCATCATTCCATCAAAAATGTTCTCTCCATAGTTACTAGTGATATCTTATTAACAAAACCAATGTTTTTTTTTTCAATTTGCAGACTTTGACATTGTTGATCACTCTCTTCTTGATTTTGTCTTCTTTATAAAAAAAGATATCCCTTTCTCTTGGTTCTACCTTTTTGACTATTCCTTCTGTCTCCTTTACTGAATCCTCACAGAATTCTCTTTTGTGTCTTCTCTATTTATATTATTTCACTTGCTGATTTCATTAACTCCCATGGATTTATCATCTATGCATATTTACCTTTTTTACCCTAACCTTTCTGTCTCATATTTCAACTGCTTTGCAGGCATCTTGTATTAAATGTTCAGTAGACATCTTAAACTGAATATTTCAAAACCAAACCCATTATCTTTCCCCCTAAACATTCCTAACCTCCTACCTATTAAGAGTATTACCATCCTCCTACTCCCTCAAGCTTGCAAGCTATGTGTCATTCTCAATTCTTTACTATTTCTCACTGCCACTGTCACCCCATCTTTTGGCAAGGTCTACTGATTTCACTTTCCAATATTCCCCTTTCTCTCTTCAAACACTACACCATTCTAGTGCAAGCCCGTATGCCTTGATTACTGCAGTAGCTGTTGATAGGTTTGCATTCCTCTGATCTCCACTCTAATCCATCCTCTGTCCATCCACCAAAGGGATTTTTTAAAAGATTGGTCCAATCATGTCATGTTCATCCCCATCCACCACCACCCCTCTCACTAGAGTGATTTCCTATTGCCTCTAGGATCAAATACAAAATTCTTTGACATTCAAAACCTTTTATAAATTCCATTCTCCCTGCCCCCTTGATCCTCTTAGTGAATAAAAGATGAAGTAACTGAAGAAACAAAAGTTCATGTTCCTGAGCATATCAATAATAAATTAATAAAATAAGTAATAAGTGCCATTTGCCTAACAAATTGAGACCAGGCTCTTTCTCAGCTTAAGGCTAGACCCTGAATATAGGAGAAGGCAGACTTTTATTCATAGGAAACAATCATATACAACCAATTAAGTAAAGGAAAAAAAGTAGCCAGAATGCACTAGGTAATTTGATTTCTAAATGGAAGAAAGATTAAAGACTTTCCAAATTGGGAGGGAGAGTATGAACAGGTACATTTCCCTGAAATCAGGAAAAATAGATGTCCCACTCCTCCAAAATGTCTATACAATCCAAGGAACATGCAAACAATAACTAATTGATCAGTACAGGGCCAGTTTTCAGATAAGACATATGGCTTGCCTGAGATATACAATTGTGAGAAAACTCCCAGCATCAATCATTGGATCTGACTGAGTTATGCTGACTGGTCAGCGTAACTTAGGTCCTTAGTAAGGGTTACTTAGGGTCTCTAAATAGCAGGAAGAGGTGGTTCAGCTTCCCAGCCATGCATGGCTAGGTTTTAACAATACAATAAAGTTTTCTCCCTATTCCCACAATTGAACAAAGTTTTCTCACAAGACAGAAGTTAGATTAAACCCACAATTGAATAGAAAGGAAATGGAGCTAACTCCTGAATTGAGTCACAAGATGGAGTCAGCGTAGTTCACTTAATTCACACTACAATTTACTGCTCCCATTCCCTCAATTCTCTCATCCCAGAACCACCTTTCCATTCTTTTTATATCTAACTCTTTAATCCAGTGATACTGACCTCTTTGCTATTCCACAGACTTATCTTGCCTCTTGGAATTTTCTCTGGATGTCTCCCATGGGGGGAATGCTCTCTCACCACAACTCTGCCTTGTGGCATCCTTGAAGTCCCAACTAAAATACCATCTTTCATAGGAAGCCTTTCCCAATGCCTCTATTTTAAAACTTTCCTTCTACTAATCGTTTCCTATTTATCTTGTACGTAGCTTGTTTGCTTGTCTTCCTCTTCCCCTATTGTGTGACCAGAACTGTTTTTTTTTAATATTTAGTACAATGCCTAAAATATATTAGGTGCTTAATAAGTGCTTATTAACTGACAAATAGTTATTCCACAAACATAGAACTCAAAATTCCCCTGAGAATCCAGTCAATATACTATATTGTAACCAGATCATTATCCAAGACTAAAATGTTACCAATACTCTCCATATGTAATATTGATATAAAAAAGTTTAGGATAGTATTTTAATAAATGATATCATACCAGATATGCACTATATATGAATTATATATGAATTATATTATGGATCAACTTTATCCAGGATCAAATAAAAAATGTTAAGTATTTAAAGTCCTTCCTAATATAGTCCCTTTTTATCTTTCCAGTCTTTTTGTACCTTATTTATTTAGTTATTATACATGGTTTTTATCTTAGAATTAGTCAGTGTTGTCAACCAATTATTCCTACATGGAAAGTCTCATCAGTAAAAGCAGGCAGACAAAAATAGAGGGATTGGGAATTCTATGTAGTGGTTCATAGTCATCTCCCAGAGTTCTTTCTCTGGGTGTAGCTGGTTCAGTTCATTACTGCTCTACTGGAACTGATTTGGTTCATCTCATTGTCGAAGAGGGCCACATCTGTCAGATTTAATCATCATATAGTATTGTTGTTGAAGTATATAATGATCTCCTGGTCCTGCTTATTTCACTCAGCATCAGTTCATGTAAGTCTCTCCAGGCCTTTCTGAAATCGTCCTGTTGGTCATTTCTTACAGAACAATAATATTCCATAATATTCAAATGCCACAATTTATTCAGCCATTCTCCAATTGATGGGCATCTACATAGTTTCCAGTTTCAGGCCACTACAAAGAGGGCTGCCACAAACATTCTTGCACATACAAGTCCCTTTCCTTTCTTTAAGATCTCTTTGGGATACAAGCCCAGTAATAGCACTGCTGGGTCAAAGGGTATGCACAGTTTGATAATTTTTTGAGCATAGTTCCAAATTGCTCTCCAGAATGGCTGGATATATTCACAATTCCACCCACAATGCATCAGTTTCCCTGTTTTCCCACATCCCCTTCAACATTCTGCATTATCTTTCCCTGTCATTCTAGCCAATCTGACAGGTGTGTAGTGGTATCTCAACGTTGTCTTAATTTGCATTTCTCTGATTAATAATGACTTGGAGAATCTTTTCATATGACTAGAAATAGTTTCAATTTCTTCATCTGAGAATTGTCTGTTCATATCCTTTGATATATCAATTTATATATAATATATAAATAATAAATATATATATTTATCAATTGGGGAGTACCTAATTTATATAAACATATTCTGTGATCTTCTGGCTTTCTTGTACAAGGCATTTTATTTCCTAAATGATGCTTTTATTGACTATTCTTTAGGCATATCATGTTTTCTCTCTTCATCTCTCTCTTTTCTCTCTCTCTCTTTCTCTTTCTCTCTTTCTCTCTCTCTCTCTTCTCTCTCTCTCTCTCTCTCTCTCTCTCTCTCTCTCTCTCTCTCTCTCTCTCTCTCTCTTTCTCTCTCTCTCTCCTCTCTGTCTGTCTCTCTCTGTCTCTCTCTCTCTGTCTCTGTCTTTCTCTCTCTTTATCTCTCTCTTTGTCTCTCTCTCTTCTCTCTCTCTCTCTCTCTCTCTCTCTCTCTCTCTCTCTCTCTCTCTCTCTCTCTCTCTCTCTCTCTCTCTCCTTCTCCCCTTCCCTCTCTTCCTCCAAGTTCCACCTTCTACAAGAAGTTTTGACTTAGCTCCCTTAATTCTACTGCCTCCCTATTGTTAGTAATCTCCAATTTATCCAATATATAGTGTATCCTTAGCATTTAGCACAATGTCAGAAACATATAAGTGCTTGATGTTCATTGATTGAAAAGATTATTGAAACAAAAAGCTTTTAAAATGTAGAGACCTATAATAGAAAATCAAAATTGTGCATGAGCAGGATAATATACATTATCATCTCTGTTGTCTTATCTGTTGATATTGTTGTATGAAGGATATTATCAGTGAATCTATAGGGGATGAGCTTTCATCTTAATATTTTTAGTCAAGTCTGAAAAAGCAATTAATTTATACACCTGTAAAATAGTTCATGAAATGTTAAGAATATACTAAATATACTAGCAGGTTATCAGCTCTTCCTGGAACCATTTCCAATTGAACCCCATCAAAAAAATGAGAATGAGAAAATATCTATGCAATAGTCTTTAGAATATTGCATATGAGAGTTATCACAAATTGGTTAATTGTTCCAGGAATATTTCTATCTGAACTCCATCAAATAAAACAAGATAATAATGATAATGGTAGCTGCCATTTATATAACACTTTAAGATTTGAATAGGATATGTTTTATATCCACATATAAAATATTTGTATATATAATATATTTTATTATACCTATTATCAATGCAAAAAATTATATAGTAAACATTTAAGATGTGGTTAGCTCTCTGCTAGGCCTACTGGGGAGATAAAACTAACTTATAAGAAACCATGAAACAGTAAATTATAGCAGGGTATGGCATAATAGGTCTATTGTCAAAAGACTTGGATTCCTGATTTTTCTAGCCTATTACCTGTATGACCTTACATAAACTACCTTACTGGGTTTTGCTTCTCTCATTTATGTCAAAACCATGGGATTGGGTGGACTAGATGACCTTTAATATCTCTTCTAGCCTTAAATTCTATGACCTTATTTTTAGGATTTTCAATGCTAGGACCAACTTTTAGTGATAAATTTTGTGGTGTGTTCTTTCCCAGAATCTCCATTTTCGGGAATGGCCCCAGACTACCCATACCTCATCCTCCAAATTTAATCACCATATGCTACCTGGATACCTCTTTCCCCTCCCTTTTCAGTTTCTCTTTCATATGTTGTGTTCTTAATTAAATATAAGCTCTTTAATGGAATAGACTGTTTCTTTTTGTTTTGTGTTTGAATCCCCAGCACTTAGCATGGTGCCTAACACATTAGTTAAAAGCTTAGTAAATAAATTTTGATTTCATTTGACCTAAGTGCAGATTTCAGTTATGCAAACTATTGAATGCCCATTCTTGCATGTAGTTATAATGCAGCATTTCTAGGTTATAGACCTCAATTCTCCACCAAAAAAAAAAAAATCTTCCCTGGGTATCTTTCTCTAGGTGAGCATTATGTGATGTTCAGGAAGGGAGATGGTAATCTTCCAAATTAGAATAAGGTCAGACTCTCATAGAAGACATCTCAGTGACTTCACAAAAGACCTTAGTTTCCTAAATGTCAGGACTATATTTTCCAAAAAAAAAAAATGGGTGAATTTGAATAATTTTCCCTAATAGTTCTAGATTCTAGTTCTATAACACTTGGGTTTGTCATTTAATTTTTGTCTAAGCTCTAGTTTCTTACTTGTCAAATGGGAGTCATTAATCACTGCCCTGCCTGCTCATGAGGTATTGTAGGAGCTAGTAAAATCAATTTTAAAACACACTTAGAGTGCCCTTTCTACAAACTGAATAATGCTTATGCAACAAGTATTAAAAATCATTTGTGTATCATGAAGAGGGATCCCCAAAATAGCAGGCTTTCAGGAGGCTCTCAGTGAAGATGATTGCTTAACAAGCACACCCCAAGGATAAAGATGGAATGAATCTTGGCTCTGATATTCATGGACCCAATTGTGAGAAGTTTTTGAAAATGACCCCATGAAACTTTCTAAAGTCTTAGATCAGGCTGTACAGGATAGACTGTCTCCATCAAGAGTAGCAAGAACATTGGTTTTGGGGGGAAAAATCAGGGTTCATATTTTTGTGACTGTGGACAAGTTATTTAGCTACCATGGGGCTTGGTTGTTTTCATATATAAAAAAGTTAGATAATTGTACTAGAGGATTTCCTCATATTTGTGGTGGAAAGAGCCTAAAGGTGCAAATCCAGAGGTGCAGCCCAAACTGGTTAGTGAGGGTCAATTGTGAAATGTTTACTCAATGAATTTACACCTTGGAAATTGGCAAACACTACAAATTAGGAAGTGATTTTTTTGTTGTAGTTCTTGATTATTTAGGCTTAAGAAAATGAACAAAATTTTTGCAATTCCAATAAAACTTACAAGTGTATTCTATTTACTTTTTTTTTTTGAGAACGAATTATTAAATAATTACCAGTGACCTCTGTTTAAATCCCTGTTTTGTTATGTACTATTGCCTATGTTGGGCTTTAATTTTTATTTATTTATTATCAGAGGGATAATAAGAAAAAAAATTTCCTTTGTAATACCTATTAAAAAATCTTGGGTAATTATAAACATTTTTATTAAACTTAATAAACTAATTTTATTTTTATTTTATTTTATTAAACTTAATTTTATTAAGCTTTTTGATTTTATTTTATTAAACTTAATAAACTAATAAATTTTGCAAAAGTGCACAAACATTTCATTGTATAAAGAAAAGGAAAATCTTTTAAAAGAAATTAAAGTTGTTAGTCATTTATTCTTAAAAATATATCACATACAAAAATATGTTATGATATATTTAAGAAGATAATTACAAAATTTCTCTTTGTGTCTTCCCTATAATTCTTTTTGTTTTCTTTTGTTCATACTTAAAATGTTTCACTGGTGCTCTTCTTTTATACTACCCACTAACCTATTACTAGCACCCAATCCAATTAGAAGTCCTCCCTTGTAATAAATACATATACTTTGGCAAAACAAATCAACATACTAAGTCTGAGAATTTATATCTCATTTTGTATCCCCAGTTCATCATTTCTCAAAAGGTGAGAGAAATGTTTCAGCATCAGTCTTTGGGTGATTATAAAGAAGTAGTCAACTATAACAGAATACATCATTTGCAAAAATATCTGCCTTTTTCCTTCTCATATTTCATCAAGAAGGTCCTCAATGTGTATGTGGAATATTGTAAAAATTTATAGAGGAGAGGAAAAATAGAATGTGGTTTTGTAATTATTGGTGACCTCTGCATCACCTTTTCCAGTAATAATAATGGCCATGATCTCTTCCAATTGTTTAAAGGTGAATAAATGAGGTTTAATAAGTGAATTCATGAATCAATATGTGAAATCAATTTAAGAATTTTCAAGGACCAAGTTTTATGCTAAGCTCTCAGGCTACTGATATAGAATTGAGTCTCTGCCTTCAAGAAACCTACATTTTAATGGAAAGGAATAGTGTCCAAGTAGTTCCTTCATTTGAGAAGTCACTGAGATGATGAATAGAACCATGGAAAGGTTGACATATTTACTTTCTAGCAGAAATGACTTACTAATTATAGTTCTCAGATAAAGAGGTAGAAAAAAATAGGAGATCAGGAATGGGGGGAGGGGAGAGGAAGGAAATGTTAATGAAATTTTCTTTAAATGTGTGTTCCACAGGAAACCAGGAAGCTGAACAGCCTTAAATACTATAGAAATAAACCAGGAAGAAAAGAAATGTATTAGAACAGTAGTTGTAATTCTGTCACCACGCTTATTGATTAGGACTTAAATTTGAAAGGGATAGTAGGTCATAAATTCAGACCTGGAAGGGCCTTCATATGCCATCTACTCTCACCCCTTCATTTTACATTTGAGGGCCAGAACAGAAAAATTATTTGCCCAAGCCCACATGGCTGACCTGGAATTTGAACCTATTCTCTGACTCAAAATTCATCATTTTCTCCACTATACTTACAAGATTATTTTTCTCTTAATAGGTTCTTGACTATCAGGTACAGCTCACATATCTTAAGGCACAGCTCTTCTTTTTATCAAATGCTCATATGTCTCCTAAGCTTTCTTGAGCAAATAGATACTCAACCTAAACACTGATTTACTTGATTTTCTTCTTTTTGTCATCAGGTTTCTGGACTACTTTAATAAAGTTTACTGATAAAAGTCAAATTTGCTCAAAACCTAGGTGATAAAATGATTTTTAGTATTAATAGAACTGGCAATAAAAATAAACATTTGGTTTGCCCCAATTATTAAACAAGTATCTAGTAACTTTAAGGTTTTTTTTTTCTTGTTGTTTTGTTTAAAATGCCATTCTGGTGGAGAGCAGCCTAAAACAAGGGACACTGTATTTTCCCATATTCTACTCATTGTTCTATGATCTTAGGACCATAAAATGACAGTTTTAGAACAGGAAGGAGTCTTAAAGCTGTAGTCTTCACTGTGAAATCACAAACTTCTGTAATCTTTGTCAATAGACCAAATTTCCTTCAAATGTGGAAAGCTGAGAAGATGACCAATTTTAAAGCTTTCCATTGCCATTTTATTTCATTTTATTCATAGATTGAACCATAAATTGAACTTATTTATTATTTTATTATTTACTATTGCGTCTCAGTATTTTTTCAGTACTATGTTATTTGAATTCAACTCAACAACTGTATATTACATGCCTACTCTGTGTAAGGCATGTGGAAAATGAGATTTAACAGAGATCTGGGCTTACATTCAGGAAGTTATGATCATGGGTAACTATGGGAAGAATTACTTATTCTCTATGTAACTTTAGGCTATTCCTTAGGATCCAACTACTAAAATCTTTCAAAGCTTTCCTTTCAAATTAGGCTTACTGTACATTTTCCCATTTCACAAACTCTTGAGGGTCAGTCAGATTGGCCTTGTTGCTGATCCTCACTCATGATAATCCATCTTCAGTTTCCTTGCTTTTGCACATACTGCCCCATCTCTGCTGCCTGAAATCTACTCTCTTCTTTCTGCCTTTTAGACACCTACCTCTCTTTCAAGGTTTGGCTCAAATGTCATCTCCAACATAAACTTTTACTGATAGGCTCAGTTGCTAGTGTCTCCCCAATGAAATTGCCATTTAATGAATATATTTTGCAAATACTTGCATGTGTACTGATATATACTTAGATGTGTGTTAACTTGCAATGTAAGCTTACATGAAGGTTTCATTTCTGTTTTATATCTATGTCACCAAGCACAATAGTGGGCACATAGTAGACATTTAATAAATGCTTATTTATTGAGTGATAGATCACTTGGGATCTGCATTTATGGAAAAAGTTCCCACACCAAAACTTTCCGAGGTTAACAGAATTATGGCTACTTTACATACGCATATATGCGCAAAGTCCTGGAGATACAAAAACAAGAATAAAAACTTCATTCCTAGTTCTTGGAATTCAAATGTGTACCATGGAGAGAAATATTTTAATGAAAAGAGTATTGAATCACTCTGATGGACATGGCTCTCTTCGACAATGAGATTCCAATTGTTCAGTAATGAAGAGAATCAGCTACACCCAAAGAGAGAAATATGGGAAATGAGTGTGGACCACAACATAGCATTTCTACTCTTTCTGTTATTGTTTGCTTGCATTTTTGTTTTCCTTCTCAGACTTTTTTACTTTCTTTCTAGATCTGATTTTTCTTTTGCAGCAAGATAACTGTATAGATATGTATACATATATTGGATTTAACATATGCTTTAACATATTTAACATGTATTGGTCTACCTGCCATATAGGGGAGGGACTGGGGGGAAAGAGGAGAAAAGATGGAACAGAAGGTTTTGCAAGGGTCAATGCTGAAAAATTACCTATGCATATGTTTTGTAAATAAAAAGCTATAATAATAAAAAAAAGAAAAAGAAAAAGAAAAGAGTACTGAATCAAGAGTTATAAACCAGGTCTAACTCCTGGCCCTTCTCATTAGTTATCTATATAAATATAAGCAGGTCATTTTACCTCTAGAGAATTTAGTTTCCTCACCTGAAAAAGCAGGAAATGGATTAAGAGTGTAACATCATAAACTGTATTGAGTTTTCAAATAAACATAATATAAAAATAATGTAAAGTAAAAAGTGATTAATGAAAGTTCCAAAGTGCTATGAGAAAACTGGAGAGGGAAAGATTTAATTTTGAGCTGAGAGATATGGAATGGTTCAGGGAGTGGGTAGTCCCTAAACTAGACTGGAAAGACGGAGAAGGATTTTATCTGGCAGAGATAAGAAAGGCCAGTACTTTAGAAATGTTGAAATGAATCTTGGACAAATTCAGGGAGGCAAGAAAGTGCAGGATGAGATGGGAGAACAGCTTATGGTCTGAAGTTGTATAGGAACAGAAAGTACACAAAAGGGACTGATATGAAATGAGACTGAAAAGTTAAGTTGGAATTAGATTGTGGAAGACTAAATCTGAGGTTAAAGGGGTTACCCAGACAAGAGGGATATTTTTGGAGCAGTGGGTAACATATGCAGATCTAGAAACTAGAAAGCTTATTTTACCAGTTGTGTAAATGATGAGAGAGGGCAGAGATAATTGCAGAGTGTTGGTGAAAAGCAGTAAGTATCAGAACTGTCTGTGATAGTAGCAGAGGAGGAGACAACGGGAGCTAATTAAACATGAGCAAGGTAGTTAAGTTAAAGTTTTGAGTCCTGGTCCTTGGGAAGGTAATAGGAGAAAGTTTTAGGAGGAAGATGATCACAGAATTACAGAATTAGGAGGGATGTCTGAAGTCAGCCCATGTTTTAACTGATCAATATCTTCTACAACTTCCCTAAGTGATCACCCATTCTATACTTGAATATCTCCAGTGATAAAAAAAAAAAAAAAACCTCACTATTTCATAAGATAGACTATTCCTCCTTGGGAAAACAACAGGTGTAATTTCTTTAGAGAAAGCTGAAATTTATCTTTCTCCAACTATTACTGATTGTCCTTAGATTTGCCCTCTGAAGTAAATGAGAACAAATGCTGTGATGCAAAAATCTTAAAAAAAAAACAAAGTTTGATAGCTTAAAGCTGCACTGAAACTTTTAGGCCATGCTATAGAATCTTTCCCTATGAGACCATTATAAATCCTTGAACATGATTATGACATCCTTAACAAGACTTCTCTTTGCCAAGCTACAATCCCCTACTTTCTTGAAGCAGTGCTTTGGATTTCAGGTCTCCTCACTATACTGGGGCACGTAAGATCTGGGCATCCAAGAGTACATCCAAGTAGAGATGTCCAAATTAGACAATTGGGCAGGCAAGATTTGAGCCCAGGGGACAGATAAGTATTAGGGATGGAGATTGGATAGATATTTTTAAAATCAATAAGCCTCAAAATGTATTATGAAACAAATTCAGAATGACTGCTAACTGAGTTGAAAGAAAAGATCTTATTTTAATAAGTTAATGGAAAAATGAATAAAAAAAATAAGTTAATGGAGACATATGGTATAGAAATCTAGGTAAGAGTTCCTCTCCCACAAACCAGTTTAAGGAAAATTTAATTGTTGCAAGAGAAAATTCTATCAAGAAATAAGGAACCTTATGTTTCAGCATTTCAGTGAATCCATCATCTCATGAATGTGAATATATCTTTCACTGGGGTTAATCTCAACCATTCATACTATCTCATATTGCACAATTCTTACATGTTCCCCCAAATTCTCCTGAGGCTATCTTTCCAATGCCACTGAAGATCTTCCTCTAGTTAATGCAATTGTTTGTGGTCCATGGACTCTATGTCCATCTGTCACCACGCACTTACTTTGAAGGCTACTTTGAAGAGATTGCAAAAAAAAAAAGACTGTGACGTTTTTAGTGAAATTATGGGATGGGATACCACCTTCCTTTCACAATGAGACCCTTGGTGCTTTCTGGTCACTGTGGCTTTCCATCCAACCAGATCAAAAAGCACCCCTTTTCACCAAATCTTAGAGCCTTTAAGAGATCCATGTATGATTCAGCATGGCTCACTACTGCCACATTCTGCCTTTGATTATAAGGAATGTTGAAGTGAGCTCTTTTTATTATATCCCTGATACACTGGAACTATCAGCACTTTAAAGCAGGCAACACATAGATCTATTAAATGTGTTAGGCTGCATGAAGAATATAGAATTCTGATACATTCCATCTTTTCAAAGAGTTCTAATCTAATTGGGTAGATAAGACTAGATAGATGAAAAGACCAATAACCATTGTCAAATAAGTAGTCTGGTCAAAATATGCTATGTTTCTTAGTCTTTTGACTTTGATTAAGTATAAAGGCAAAATCAGAAGAAGGAGAAAGATTTATAAGAAATGATGAGTTCAAGGATCTTAGGAAAAAATATGAAAAGACTTGCATAAAATAAGAAAGAGCAAAATTAGCAGAACAAAGAGGACACTGTATACAGTAACAGCAATATAGTTTTAAGAATAACATTGAACCAAATAAGTTATTTTTGACTATTATAAATACTCAAATTAATTATAAAGTACATGTGAAGAAAGATACTGTCTGCTTCCAGAGAAAGAACTGATAGGTGATAAAAGAATGTATAGCATAATTTTATACACTACACACACACACACACACACACACACACACACACACACACACACCCCTATTCCTAATGGTAGCTATCTCTAGGGCAGAAATGGGGAGGGAAGAAAAAAAAGGAAAATAAAGACATTTACATGATAATTTTATTATATATTCAAAAGGAATAGCAAGTTATACATACTACTTCATGTACAATCATCTTTTTATTATACTATGTTATAGAAATGCTTATTTTCTTAAATATATTTAAATTTAGAAAAACAATAATAATAAAAGGAAGTTTGGGATCAGAATGTAGAAGGCTTCAGAAACCATGCAAAGGACAGCCATTTGGCACATTTATCATAATCATAGGTGGAAAGATGGTAGTTGCTTTGAGAGGAGGGGGTAGATGGGTAAGAAGGGATTCAACTCCAATAAATTGCCAAACATCATAGTAAATAAAGTACTACTGCCCAGAAAACTCCTGATGGCGAGTAGGAGCACATTTCTAGAGAATAGGAGGGTTGATCATGTGACAAATCAAGAACTTCAAGATAACTTCAAGAGGAAGACCTCAAAAATGGAAAGTTATCATGTAAAGAAGAGCAATGGCAAGTAATAATAATAATTAGATGGATATATAATGAATTCTGTGAGGAAAGGTAAAATTATCAGGGTGTTTGACCCAGGCTTGAAACTTAAGAAAGATTTATTGAGGGGTATTCTGATAATATAATAATTTAGTACAATCACTTAAATTTAATTTTCCCAATCTTGAAATTTCAGAGAATTTCAGTTTATATACCATTTGCTGTTTCTATCATTATCTAAATTCTATACTTGATATAAGAATCTCTTAAAATTTATGAGGTTCCAATGATAAAATGATCTCTTCTACCATTTAAAATTATCCAACAATTTTAAAATAGAAACATTTTTTACCATCATCAACACAATTTATATATGAAATCCTTAATTCAGTGTTGAGAACTTATTACTAAAATATATTCAAGGCCCGAATTTCTATAAGTAAATCTGGAAACCAATCATATACATATTTATGTACTTTTTAGAGAAAACAATCTAATCCTATTAATTTCTCAAAATTTACTGTGCCACTTATTTAGAAAAGTTTTTACATTACATTTTTGTCTTATTACTTTGTTTAATCTTTTCCCCCTTAGGAGGATATTATCTTCATATTATAATTTGGCCACAAATACATTTTAAAATTGTAAGATGTTCATGTTTACATTTTATTATAGTGACTCAGAGATGTTTCAATATCAATGTTAATAGATTTTGCATTCTATGTATAAAACTTCTGATTATAGAAATTTGCTATAAAAGGAAAAGGAAGGACAGTGGGGGAAATTCCCTTAATTTTGTTTGATTCCAGGCATAAAGTCCCATCTGACAGCCAATCATGTAATCACAGGGTTTTACAAGCAAGGCTCAGGATTAACCAGATGGGGAATTTCCTTTCAAAAAGGAAATAGCACAGTTGGGAAATCGAGTCAAGAGTATTCTTCCTTGGATATTTACCTTAATTAGCAAAAGTTCACTAATTAAAAGTTAGGGTTTGAATATTTTTCCTGATGTTTCCCTAATGGTTAACATTTCATTTGTCCTTTACTTATAAATTAAAACTACCCATATTCTAGAGTTTCAGCTATAACATCAAATATTTGATAGTTGAGATATTAAATATTAAAATATTTAATTAATAATTAAAATATTAAAGCTGCCTCTTTCAAACACCCTATATAACCAAGATTTTCAACTGAAAATTTGCTATTTTAGTAAACTCATTATCTGATTTTTAACAAATATACTTCAATAAATATTTAACTTTTCAAATATTGATTTTTATCACATCCTTTTAAAAAGCCCGATTCATATGTAAAATTAAAAAGTTATTTTGCCCAACAGAATTTCTATTGAAATGCTCTCTAAAGTCTCATAATATAAGAAAATTTAGAAATAGAATAATAAAATAAACAACATCATGTAACTTCAAATGACATTAACTGCATTTCCAAATTATCCTACATTAAAATTACTAATCTTATTACCTTTGGCATTTTAAATCCATTTTAAAGTTATCAGGCATGTACAATTATATTCAATTAAAGAAATAATAATAATGTAATGCTTAGCATAAGCCAGCCACTTTGTTAAGCACTTTACAATGATTAATTTTTTTTGATCCTCACAATAACCCTAGTAGGTAGGTGCTATTATTATTATTTTTTTCTCTGGGGCAAACAAAATAAGATAACTTGCTTAAAATTACATGGCTAATAAATTTCTACAACCCAAAAGCAATTTGTTTCCCTATATGTTTCCAGCATTTTTCCCAACACCTTTATTTGAGAACCTGATCTGAGATAAGCAGGTTAACAGGGAGAGGGAAAAAGTCTCTTCACTGGAGGAGATACAGGGGATCTTTAAACAATCATTTCTCTTTTTGTGGTATGGAAGAATTATTAACAAGAAGAGACTATAAAGTGCAAATTGTTTACCTACTTTTTTTCTTTCTTTACTCTGAAATTATTTCCAAATTAGCTGCCTTCCTTCATTGTCCTAGAATAATGAAACTATTAATCTTGGCATTTACTTTAAAAACATTTAGCATTTAACTCTAATTTTTCCTTGAAACAAATGCTACAGAGTGTTATCCCAAAAGTGACTAAGATATTTTGGAAGAAAATGAGTTCCTGGAATTACTCAAATTCCAAAAATTCTTCTCTGAAATCTTAAAATGATTAATCTCCAAATTTCCAAAAACTACTAAGATATTTTCAACAGTTCTACAAACTTAGATCATCTGGTTTTATTTCTAGAATTCTAGCATAACTGAAAATGAAATGACAGGGGGGGAAAAGATTTCTTACAGGAATTTTTTTTCCTTTTTCTTATAACATAATGCCGCACAGAAAGCCTAAAGTTAGGAGTTAGTTGTGCTTACTGGGACAATTTGTTTCAAGTATGAAAATTCATTCATCTTCCCCAGTGTTCTAAATTCTTTGACTACCACTCCCTAGAAGTTTTTCTGGCTGATCACATTTTAAATTTTTCAGGGCAAAAGAATCTACAAATAAAGCAAAATTCATGCATTTTATATACTACTAAGATAGAGATAGACAAAACAAGACAGTTATAACAGACACAATGTGTCCAGTTACAATCCATAGCAAGACATGTGTTTACCAGTCCAGTAGAGACACATAGAAGCATACAGTTTGAAAACAGCAGAGGCATAAGAGGGACCAATTTAAGAGGTGTGCAATTAAAAATAAATCCTTAACAAAGTGATCTGACATAAATTAAGTCATCACTGAAACCCATAGTTTTCCTCACAAAGAATAGTGAGTGGAACTTGGGCATTGAAGCAGGAAGAAGGGAGAGGACTCACTAGAAAAGAAGAAATAAATCTCCAGAGGTTCCTACTCCATTTTCACTGATACCAGAGAGTCCAATGGACTCTCGTCCAATTCCATGTCCATGTCCAATTTACTTCTGACACCAATTAATGTCAACTACACTAAACAGGTTTCTAACTTGTCAATGGCTGGGGTGGGACAAAGCAAGTTAAAGGCAGGAGAGCAAGAAATCAAGCAATAGTGTAATTTCAAAGTGAGGAAACTGGTTTGTAAGGGAGGACATGTGTGTCAAAGCCTGTTAATTGTAAGGAGAACTGAGGCAGTATGGACAGATTTGCTGACACTGAAAGTTTGACTGTCACTAAGTCCTTGTGTGACCCTGGGCAAATTCCCCCCTACTTAGTTCTGAGCTTGCTTATCTGAAAGACGAAGAAGATGTATAGATGGTATCTCAAGAATTTGCTAGCTTTGACCTTTTCTGGTTAGACAATGACACGTCACAGCTAGTCACTGAAAGAACCAGCATTTTTGAAACCCAAGTATCCTGACTCCCAGACAGACAAATTTTTCTCTGTACCTTATCACTTCTTCTCCTTTGCGTAATTTAATGAGAGAAGTAGAGGAAAGAGAGGATCCAGCAAGTGTCAATTTGGAACACAAGGTTTTGCAAAAGTGTATGCTGAAAATTATCCATGCATATGTTTTGGAAGTAAAAAAGCTTTAATTTAAAAAAATTAAAGCCTTTATTAGACCTAACTATTCAATCCAGCTCCTATTCCAGCTCTAATTTGCTGATATCTCTTCTTCCCTTCCCAGGGTTTAGCATGAGGACACTGGAGTTTTATATTAGCTTTACTGAGAAGAGAGGTAGAATAGGAATGAAGAATATGAGGAAATAGAACACAGAAAATGTAATTTCACTAAAGACAAATTGCCACTTATTTATTTCATTTTATTTTTAAGAAATCAATTTTATTTTATTTTAACAAATAAAACAAACATTTCTATAAGAGCATAATAAAAAAGTACATGAAACTGCAAATATGTTATGTACGATTTGCTATTCCTTTTAAATATATAATAAAGTTACCATGTAAAATTTCTTTATTTTCCTTCTCTCCCTCACTATAAAAATACCACTTATTTATCAGCCCCTTACTTCTCAATACCCTGTTACTAAGTCACATAGAGGATAAAGTATTGAACTAGGAGTCAGGAAGAGTTGAATGAATGGTATGGCCTTTAGGTAAATCACCTCTTGCCATGATCTCACTTTCTTCAGTTATCATATAACCTCTCACCTCCTTCTGGATATTCTATCTTCTCTTGGTGTCTTTTACCTTTTAACCTATCCTCTGATCAGGCAAGATTTCATGAGAGGGGGTGGGTGTTAAGGGAGTTAGTAAACAGAATATCACATTGTAATCCTCACTTAGGTACCTAAAAGGCAAGAAGTGGCCAAACCAGGAATTAAAAACTAATTAATAAGAGTTTTATTTAATGCCTATTACTAGATATGCTACAAATACAAAGAATGAAATAATTTCTATTCTCCAGGAACTAATAATAATAATAAATGGAATGTTAAAGACAAGGTGTCCTGTAGAGAGCTGAAATGGAATCAGACAAGAGAGCACTTAAGGCTACCTATTATATTTGAGACAATGGCTCTATTACCATATATTTGAATGATAGCTCTCCTCATGATTGGTGCTTGCTGAATCTTTAGTAGTAAGATAATCATAGGCAAGGATTGGAGGGTGGAGGGAGAGAAGTGAGAGGCACTTGGCAGCAGGACAAGGAGGAGAGAGGCTAGAGAATTCAGACTGCTGAATCCAGGATACATCTTTGGCAAGCCCAGTATCAGCTTGCCTGCCTCCTTCACTTCTCCCCCTAAAGACCAATGACTTTCATTTATCCTGACTCTGGCTGACCCTGAGGCCCTCCAGGGAGCTAGCTCATACTTTACAGTGTCCCAAAAAATCTTAATGCTGTTTTAAGTTTTAGGAGCTTAAATTTTACTAAGAATTTTGGAACATGCTGAATAAAAATATAATTTAAAACATAAATTAAGAGATTTCTAGGACTTTTTTCTATCAAAATTTCATTTAAAAATGTGAAGAATTAGATGATTATTATAATAACACTTAATATTTATCACTTTAAGGTTTGAAATGATTAGATGTGTTTCATTTCATTTTATCCTCAAAATAGTCCTGGGAAATATCCAATCATTGAATAAGCATTTATTAATCATCTATTATTAATCATGATGCTAGGTACTAGGGAAAGAAAGACAAAAAATTAGTCTGCCTTTCAAGCCCTACTCTCCATTTGCTGCTCTGAGAAAGGATCTTCAGTGGCACACAAGATCAGATCAGTACAGGCCCAGAACTTATCCTGGGCTTGAACATCTCTGATGGAGTTGGACAAGGAAGCCTTCTGCCTTCCTAAAATGAAGTGGAGGCTGCTGTAAAATATACTTGCCCTTCACAGACATATTCCCTTCACCCCAAATGATGTCATCCCTAAATACATTTCATTTAAACAGCTTTGGGAACTTTTAATTACATATGATGAAATTTTGCTAAAATTCAGCAGCCTGTATGGACAATTTATAGACCATGGCCTCAACAGACACAGGATAATAAATAATATGAAATGGACCTTTTAGTCTTGAAAACTCCAGAGTTTTCCACTAAGTTATGAGGAAGGAAAGAAGCAAGGCAGGAAGGAAGGAAAGAAAGGAAGGCAGGGAGGGAGGGAAGAAAAAAAAGAAAGAAAGAAAGAAGGAACGAGGAAGGGAGGGAAGGAAAGAAAGAAGGAAGGAAGGAAGGAAGGAAGGAAGGAAGGAAGGAAGGAAGGAAGGAAGGAAGGAAGGAAGGAAGGAAGGAAGGAAGGAAGGAAGGAAGGAAGGAAGGAAGGAAGGAAGGAAGGGAGGGAGGGAGGAAGGGAGGAAAGAAGGAAGGAAGGAAGGAAGGAAAGAAGGAAATGTTTTAAGTGCTTACTTTAAGAGCTTACTAAGTGTCAGGCACTATGCTAATATTGGAGATACAAATAAAAGGAAGAGAGGGAGAGAGGGAGAAAGGAAAGGAAAGAAGGGAGGAAGGAAGGAAAGAAGGAAGGAAGGAAGGAAGGAAGGAAAGAAGGAAGGAAGGAAGGAAAAGAAAGAAGGAGAGAAAAGGAGAGAGGGAAGAGTGAAATGCATATAGGATATAGACAACCGAAAATAGTCATGACTTATGTGTTATAAATACTATATGTGAGATCCATTAGTGTGAATTATATAAGTGGTGCTATCTAATAGGCAACTAATGGAATTTTATCTCTATTACTATATAATGACAATTTTCCTTTTAAAAAAAAGTGTTATTTTGTTTTTGTTTTTAGTGAAAAACACTAGTTTAGTGCTGAAAAGATGACCTTTTAAAAAGGTAGGGCTTCAGCATACCAAAATAGTCAAAATAGGTACATGATTTAAATATCAAGGGTGATATCATAAGTAAATTAGAAGAGCATAGAAAATGTTATCTGTCAGTTCTATAGATAAGGGAAGAACTAATGATCAAATGAGAGAGAGAGAGAGAGAGAGAGAGAGAGAGAGAGAGAGAGAGAGAGAGAGAGAGAGAGAGAGAAAGCATTATGGGATATAAAATGTATACTTTTGATTGCATTATTTTGAAAAGTTTTGAAAACCAATGTAGTCAAGATTTGAAGGAAAGAAAGAAACTAGGGAGAAATTTTTATGGCAAATTTCTCTGATAAAAGCCTCCTTTCTCAAATATTTTGAGTAGTGAGTCAAATTTATAAGGATATAAGTCATCCTCCAATCAACAAACAGTCAAAGGATATGAACAAAGAGGTTTCAGAAGAAAAATTCAAAACTATGGTCATATAAAAATTACATAAATCACTATTAATTAAAGAAATGTAAATTAAAACAATTCTGAGGTACCAGCTCACACCTATCAAATTAGAGGGGATGGAAAAATAGGGTCACAAATGAACTTTTGGATGGAATTGTGAACTGATCCAATCATTCTGGAGAGCAGTTTGGAAATACTGTAAACTCAAAGGGTTCTAAAGACCTTTGATCCAGCAATATCTTCTACAGCTGCATCACAAAGTGATTTTTTTTAAAAAAGGAAAAAAGATTCTCTTTGTCAAAAATATTTATAGCAGCTTTTTTTTTTTTTTTTTTTTTGGTGAGAAAGAATTCTTAATCCCCAATTGGGGGAACTGCTGAACAAGTTGTGATATGTGATTTTGATTGAATATCAATGTGCTATATATATTGAGTAAGACTACTTCAAAAAAACCAGGAAGACTTATATGAATTGATACACAGTAAAGTGAACAAAACCAGGAGAATATTGTACACAGACACAACAATATTGTAAGATGGTAAACAGTGAATGACTTAGCTATTCTCAGGAATACAGTAATTTGGAACAATTCATTTATGATGAAAAATGCTATACACTTCCAGAGGAAGAACGAATGAAGAGTGAATCACAATTTCTTTTTCTTTCTTTTTCTTCCTTCCTTCTTCCTTCTTCCTTCCTCCTTCCTTCCTTCCTTTCTTTTTCTTTCTTTCTTTCTTTTCTCTTTCTTCTTTTTTCTTCCCTCCTTTCTTCCTTCCTTCTTTGCTTCCTTTCTCCTTCCTTCCTCCCTTTCTTTTCTTTTCTTGCAACATAGGTAATATGGAAATCTCATGTTATATGATTTCACATACATAATTGATATCACATTTCTTGCCTTTATATTTGGTTGGTGAGAAGCAGGAAGAAGGAAGAGACAAAAAATGGAAGAGAATGTTTTAAGTTAGGACAAATAAACAGAACCATTTTCCCTGCACATTTTCAGTAAAGAATAATAGGATTTAGCTCTGGAAGAAACCTTAGAGAACATCATACAATTTCATTATTTTAATAGGAAAGCACCAGAAATACAGATAAATGCCTTGCTGAAGGTCAAGAAAATAGTAAACAGCAAAAATAAGTTTTGAACTAAGGTCTGCTGACTCCCCATCCCTTGCTTCTTTTGTTATACCATAGCATTACAGGGCAGGGAAAAAACACATCCAGCCAATCCTTTGAATAGTTTTCAAATCTATTACCATTGTACAAGCCCTCATTGCCTTTCACTTGGATCACTGCAATTCATCTTTCTGCCTCCATTTCCTCCCCTTTCCAATTCATTCTCTACTGAGCTGTCAAAGTGATTTTCCTAAAGGATAGATCTGACCATGTTATTCATCTGCTCAATAAACTTCTTACTACCTCAAGGATAAATGCAAATTCCTCCCCTTGCCCTTTAAAGCCTTCCTTACTCTGACTTCAGCCCCCCTTTCCCAGTTTATTACAAATTATCCCTTTTCGTGCATTCTTAAATTCCTGTAAAACTGACCTCTTCACTGCTTCTTGTACCAAATATTCTGTCACATGGCCTCTTCACCTTTGGTTTTTAGAACCCCTAATTCCTTCAAAGTAAAGCTCAAGAATTAACTGCCAAATGAGGCATTTGCACATTCTCCCTTCCCTCAGCCTGCTAATATCTTACCTGTTTACTTTGTATTAGACTTGTGTATACCTTATGCTTACTTGTATTTATAGGTTCTATTTCTTCCCAACAGAATGTAAGATCCTCAAGGAAGAAACTATTTCATTTCTGTCCCTCCATCCTTGCACCTGGTATATGGTGTTTTGGAACATATCAATTACTTAATAAATTCTTGTCTGTTGAGTATCTGCTTTCAAGAAGCTTTTTTTCTAGTAAACAAGAAATCAACACAATCTCAGAACTGAAAAGCATGTTAGAGGTCAACTAGTCCTAAACTGTATTTAATTAAGAATTCCCTTTAGAGTATTCCTGAAATAGGATTGGTTCAAAAAGACAAATACAAATATTTCTACTCTCTTCCCCCTATCTGTTTCTGTCTCTCCCCTCTTATCTTCCTTTTCCCTTTCATTTCTATATCTTTTCACTCTATTCTCCCTCCCTCTCTCTTTCCTATCATCTTCTTTCTCTTTCTTTCTTTCTTCCTCTTCTTCTTCCTCTTCTTCTTTCTCTTTCTTTCTTTCTTCCTCTTCTTCTTTTTCCTCGTCTTCTTTCTCTTTTCTCTCTTCTTCTTCCTCTTCTTCTACCTTCTATCTTCTTTTTCTATCATCTT
Source organism: Sminthopsis crassicaudata (assembly GCF_048593235.1). Lineage (NCBI taxonomy): Eukaryota > Metazoa > Chordata > Mammalia > Dasyuromorphia > Dasyuridae > Sminthopsis > Sminthopsis crassicaudata. The sequence goes on from NC_133617.1 coordinate 366,711,356, forward strand.
CCTTTTTCTTTCCCTTCCTTCCCCTTCTCTCCTCTCTTCTCTTCTTTCCTTTCCTCTCCTCTTCTTGCCTGTTTTGTTTCTCCCTATCCCTCCCACTCATGGCATATATTTGAAACTATCTGTGGCAAAAAAATCAAATGACCCTCATTGGCATTGGACCCATGACTGTGACCTCTTTGAAGTAAACTAGAAAACTAGCAAACTAAGTAAACCAAGCTGTTAGACTAACTTTCTCTACACAGTCTGCCATGCAGCCTCTCTTGTTTCTCATAATTGTTCTCAATAAATATGTGTTTATTGCCTGATCTTTATTTCAAATTTCTCTCCAAAGAGTTAGTCAATCCTTTTCTTTTAAAGATGGGAAGAAGGCCAGAGACATTAAGTAGAAAGATTAAATGTGCTGTAGGGATTCCTGGCACAAAGAAGGAGATTAGACTAGATAATCTCTACCAAAGATCTCTGAACAGCTACATAAATAGAAAGCAATGACTTTTTTTTGAACTTTTATCTCTTTCTTTTCAATCTCTTTACAGTTTTTGATACTGTTGATACCCTCTCTTCCCAGATACTATTTTTCCTTTGTTACCATGACACTGCTCTCTTCTTGGTCTCCAACCTTTCTGATTGCTTCTTGGGCTCTTTTGTTGGATCATCATCCATCTCCTGCCCCTTTCAAATGGTTGTGCCCTTGATCTCTGATCTGTGCCCCCTATACTCTTCTTTCCACAATTTTTTTTCTTGGAATTCTTATCTCCTATGAATTCAAACATAATTTGTACATGTGTCACCCAAATTCAGTGATGAATTCAGTTAATTCAGGTAATCAACTATCTACTCAATATCTTCTCCTAAATATCATATTTATATTTCAGACTCAACATTAGTCAAAATGGAATTCATTTACTTCTACCCTGAGCTATCTTATTTATTTTAAAGGTGCAAACATCCTTTCAGTCACTCAGGATGCCTACCTAAAAGCCATCCTTAGATTCACAATCCTTCATATACAATCAATTGCTCAGTGTAATGGTTTCTACTTCTAAATTGTAAGCTCCTTGAGAGCAGGAATTATCTTACTCTGTATTTTGTTGTGTGTGTGTGTATATATATATATATATATATATATATATATATATATATATATATATAAATTCTCTATTTGTATTCCCAGTGCTTAGTACATGGTCTGGCACATAATAGATACTTAATAAATGTTTATTAACTATTTCCTAAATAGCTTTTAACTTCTATCCCCTTTTTTACATTCCCATAATATTTTTTTCTATTTTAGCCTCTTATCCTCTCTTGTCTGGGCTACTAGAATGTGTCTTATTTTCAGCATTTGACCTCCATAATCTATTCTTCATACAGCAGGTGATCACCCTAATATATTGCTTTCACCATGTCACTCCTTTACTCCAAAATCTTCAATAGCTTCTCATTGTTTCTAGGTTAAAATATTCCACTAGTTTTGAAATGTCTCCATGCTCTAGTTTTCAATAATCTTTTCAGCTCCTCCTTACCTCCTTCCTCTCATCATTTACTCTAAATTACAATTAAATTGCTCATTGTTCCTATACTTCGTACAAGCCAGCCCCTATGCCTAGAATGAATTTTTTCCTTACCTCCATCTCTCAGATACCTTGGTTTTCCTCAAGGCTCAGTTTAGGATCCACCTTCTCTGTATAAGTTCCCTGATCTCACTCCATTCTGTTTTCTTTCCTTTTCTCAGTTTTCCTTGCATGGTACTAGATAGATAGATAGATAGATAGATAGATAGATAGATAGATAGATAGATAGATAGATAATAGAGAAATATATGTTCTGTAACATCCAGTAGGATCTGTATATAATTGTGTGTTTATGCACACATATATTCTGTAGCAATCAATAAAATATATGTCCTTGAGGTCAGGAACTTTTTCACTTTTATCTTTTTGTCTCATGTAGTTGACACATAATAATTACAGAATTGAATTGAATTCCTAAAGTTCCTTCCTACTTTGAAATGCCATTTATACTATGATCATTGATGAGGTAGAATCACAGAATCTCAAAGTTTGAAAGGATCTTATAGTAACTTATTTAGTCTATTCTGTGCTGAAGCAGAAATTCTCCTTATTTAATCTTAAGAAGGGGTCTCTTCACCTTCTTTTGAAGGCTTCTAGTGAGGAGTTTAGCAACCACTTCTCTGAAGTTTTTCCTAGTCACCCCGAGGATGCCCCTTTTCTCTGTTCTTCTATATATAATATATATATATATATATATGCTTTATTCAGGATTTATCAATCAAGCATCACACAATTTTTGGTCTTTTTTAACTTCTTGGGAGCATATGCCATCAATCTAATTAGATTATAAACTCCTAAAAGACAGCAACTATGATTTATGATTTTATTTCTCCTAGAATAATGCCATTTTCATTTTATTTCTGATTTTTCTCTGAAAGAAAAGGGCTACAAATTCTGTTAAATTTCTCTCCTGTGCACACTCCCTCTCTCTGAAGAAGATTTTCATCTGGACACAAATGTTTCAGGGAGTCAACAAGCATCTATTAAGCACTTACTATGTGTTGAGCTAAGTGTTAGAGATACAAATAAATTCAAAATTATGATCGCTGCCCCCACAGAATTTACATTGTCATGGGGGAGATAACCAGCAAATAACTTTGTCCATACAGGTGATGTACAATGTGAAAGGAAGGTAATCTCAAGGGTGCTATTAGTTCAGGGGGGATCCTTACAGAGCAATCCTTTTTGTATATATATTTTTCAATAATGTGAATATCTATGTTCCTCTTTGAGGGGAGCTAGATGGCACAGTGAATAGAACATCAGTCTTTGCTGAGTCAGAAAGACTTGAATTCTAATCCAGCTTCAGATACTTACTAGTTCTGTGATCCTGGGCAAGTCATTTAACCTCTTCTGCCTCAGTTTCCTCATCTATAAAATGAACTGCAAAAGAAAAACTCAGAAAAATACCAAATGGGATCTGGGTAAGTCAGATACAGCTGAAAAGAGTGAATATGTTCCTCCTTTAGACAGAAGGGCTTGCGCACTGACAGATGGCACTAAGAAAACCTGGTGATACTAAAGGTAAAACTACCAAGCCCTGGCATAATTTTGATTATTACTTCTTGCTAGTTAAGGTCCTAAAGAAAACATTCAACTCTTCCAAATCATATTATTCTAAAGATGACCTTATTACCTACAGCTGATATTCAACTCTCATTCTTATAAGTAGGAGACCAAACTGTATATAAATTGTTAAATTAAAGATTGACTGGCAATTTCTGCTTCCAAAATAAATCAAGCTTACCTTAATGAAATATAAGCTTGAGATATATAGAGTTCCCCATCAATGGAGGTTATTAGCCAAATATATTGTAAGAATGATTCCTGTTCATCTACACATAGAATTAGATGACTTCTTTCATAATGTAATTCATAATGTAATGTAATGTAATGTAAGCCGAAGGAGGGATTCTCTATTAATAGTCCTCAGTCTGGGGACCCTAGTATTGTTCCTTGTCTTCCTGTAATTTCATTTCCCCCCTAATCATCAAGCATTTTTCCTCCCTCCAAATTCCCCTTACTCACTGAAAAGAAAGAAAAGAAAAACTCTTATAGATATGACATAGACAAACATAGCAAATTCTTATATTAGTCACTTCCAAATATGTTTCTATTCTGCATATCAGTCCATTCTCTCTGTCCTAAGGTAAGCATCACTTTTTATTAATCCTCTGGAATCATGGTTGCTTATTTTGTTTTCCGAGTTCCTAAGTCTTTTGGAATGGTTTGTTTAATCATATTGATATTATAATATAAATTCTTCTCACTTGTCTCTGTATCAGTTCATATAAATCTTTCCAGTCTCTCTGAAGTCATTTTTTTCTTCATTGTTAGAACTCAATGATATCACTGCTAGGTCTATATCCAAAGGGATTGAAGAAAGATTAAAAAAAAAAAGTCATTGATGTACAAAAATATTTATAATAGCTCCTAGTGATGACAAAGAACTGGATGCAAAGAGGGTGCCCATCAATTAGGAAATGAATGAACAAATTTTAGTATGTAAACATAATAGAATCCTATTGTGATTTATTTTATAAAAGACTATTGAGGAAACTCCCTTTACCAAAGCAGTTTACATCTATTCTGAATCTTATAATCTTAGAAAGTGGCCTGGGGCAACTAGCAGTTAGATGACTTGCCCATAGCCAATCAAGAGGTAGTTTTCAGAACTTAAACTGAACTCTTAATGATTCTTAGGCTGGCTCTCTATCTGCTCTCCACAACCATCTCTCCTAATATTTCTTCTTCTTGTCCTTCTGTGCTGGATAAAAGCAACTCCAGGTCCAACTCTTACTGACATGAAACCAACACTTCTATCTTTTCAACTAAACAAAAAAGAAGAAAAAAAAAGATTAAATTGCTATTGATTTTGGCTTAGGAGAGATGAGCAGCTTATTTCTGAGTCTCACTGGGTTTAGCAAGTCATTATTTTATAAGACAGACTCCTTGAGTCGGTGGAACATTGAATGCTTTAATACAATGTCTCAAGAAATTTTACTGAGTGGTTTCTAAAGTCTAACTTTTGGTTCCAGGGACAGGGAGAGACCACAGAACCCCTGAATCTATATGTTACCTGGCAGCCTAGATTTCAGCTCTCGTGGTTTGGCTTTCTGAGTCTAGATGATGTGAAGATGCTAGTATGTGTGCTCCAGAAAGACATAATGTCAACCAAAGTGCTGGTCTGAGGAGATGATCCTTCTCACTTGGTGCTCAAATGGAATAAGAATAATAATGATAATGGTTTATATAGTTTACATATTGGTTACCATGTGCCAAGCACAGTATTAAGCACTTTATAAGTATTATCTCATTTGATCCTCACAGTAACCCTGACAAGCAGGTGCTATTACCACGACAAACAGAGTTTAAATAATACTCAAAGTCACACAGGAAGTAAATGTCCATGGCCAATAAATGGATAATTCAATTGAGTGACTTTCTTGACTTTAAAACTTTTCTCTCTTCTTCCCCTTCCTTCCACCTTTTTGATTGCATTGGTATTCTCATTGCCTAGCACATTGCCTGACACATAGTAAGTGTTAAGTAAATGTCTGTTTTCTCCCTCCCTTCTTCTTCCCTTCTCTTTTCTCTTTTCCTCCTTCCCTCCTTCCTTTCTTTCTTCTGTATTTCCTTTCCTCTTTCTTTCTCTCCCTCTTTTCTTCCTTTCTTCCCTCTTTCTCTTCTTCCTCCCTTCCTTCCCTCCCTCCCTTACTTCCTTCTACATTCTTTCTTCCTTGCTGATTTACTGTTTGAGGTCATATAGGTAGTAAATAGAAAAACTTGGATTCAAACCTAAATCTTCTGACAAAAAAACAAGTATTCTTTTTACCAAGTATCAAATAAGATAGTATATCTATAAGGACTTTTTACATTGTAAAGCACACATAAATATTTTAGTACTGTTGTTATTATTCCATTCAACATAATTCAGTATAAATATATTAAGCACCTACTATATATATAACACCATTCTAAGTGCTTGGAGAAATAAAAAGTTTCAATAAGACGTGGTACTTGCTCTTATGCAGCTTACTACTGAGTCCTAGAGGAGTCCCAAAAGCTATCTCCTTAGTATAGTCACCAACAAACATTTATTGCTCAGCTACTATGTATCATATTAGGGATACAAAGTCAAAAATGAAGGAGAAAAAGGTGAAATAAAATATCTGCTGCCCTTATAGAATTTAAATTCTAACTCTCACAATATCAATCTTTTTTTCCTGCCCTATATACATAAATCCTCACCATTAAATGTATCTCTTTCTGTAGATGGCATAGGTGAGGTCTTGTATTTATAAAACCACTGAAAAAGAGAGAGGAGAAAGAGAAATGGAAGTCATTGAAACTCAGCTGTAAACAAAAGACCTTAGAGTCACAAAACCAGGAAAGAAGGTAAAGAAAGAGACCGACTATAAGTAGTTTAAAAAGTAGTAGGGGATTCTCATACTTCCAGAGCTCTTAAAGCAAAGGTTAGGTGACCAATATATTTCCCACTAGTAAAATATAAGTTCTTTGAGGAGAAGGAATGTACAGTTCCTTTTTTGTATCACTAGCATTCATCACAGTACCTGGAATATATTGTGTTTATTAATTTTGGCTGAATTAGGGACATTGCAGAGGAGATTTCTACTCAGGTAGGGTTTGTACAACATGACCACTAAGATCCATTTAGATGCTGAGAATGTATGATTCTGTGATTCTCAAGATTAGAGTTTGTTCAAAATAAATAAATAAACAAGCTTCAGTGAGAAGCCTTGGCTAGCTCTAGAGAACAGTAAGAGAGAGGATTATGTATCCCCTTGTACTCAGTACCCAGTAGAAATCGTGATTAAAATAGGGACTAAGGATGCTCATCAGTTGGGAAATGATTGGATACGTTATGATATGTGAAGGGAATGAAATAGTATTGTTCTATAAGAAATGAAGAGCAGGTTGATTTCAGAAAAACCTCAAAAGACTTTCATAAACTGATACTGAGGGAAGTAAGCAAAACCAGGAGAACCTGGCACACACTAACCACTATTACAGGTATATAAGAAAGCATCAATGCAATGACTGAACAGCACGCTTAAGAGAAATAGTCAAGGAGACACCCCCCCATCTATTAAAGTTTAAAATCATCCAGTCATAAGGACACTAGCTTCCTTCACAAATTATAACAACAGTTGTTCTTTTTATAAGGTTTCATACTTTGTAAAATATTTTATACTTTTTGCAACTCTTTCATTGCTGTGATTGACCCAGTGCATCTCTGTGATGTAGATTGGAATTTTGCTGTTGTTTCCCTAGCTACCATCTACATAGCACTTTAAAGTTTAAAAAATACTTTACAAATACCTTATTTGATCCTCATGACTCGGGAATATTATTTTTTTATTATTCCCATTTTACAGATGAAAAAAATTGAGGCAAATGTTAAATGACTTTCCTAGGATCACACAGCTAGTTAAGCATCTGAGATTGGATTTGAACTCAGGTATTCCTGACTTCAGGACTACAACTCTATCCATTGAGTCATTCAACTACTATAAGCTTTATGAATCAAAGGCTATACAGCATATTAAAGGAAGAAAGATCACTTTATACAGATGGAAATGACTTACCCAACATTACCCAAATAGTAGCTGACAGAACTGGAATTCAAACTCAGGGTTTTATGTTCCAATTCTCAGGGTCTTTCCATTTTGCCTTGGTGCTGTTTTGCAAAGACATGGATGGAACCACACAAACTTAAGTGAAATCCCTGAGGTCACACAAAGTAATTTAGTAAAGACAATGGAACTTGACTCCAGATTTTCTCATTACCACTTCAATATTATTGTTATACGGTGTGTTCCTTCCTTTGATCTGATACCTGTTCATAAGAAATTCTGTGTCTAGATTAGAGACAATGGAAAGAGGAATTATCAAGGTATATATTTGAAGGCCTAGAAAAACCCCATGAATTAATACTGGTCCAAAGGCCCAACATCTTCAGATGAATCAATCCTGAACCTACAATGATAAATAATTTATTTTATCTTTTTTTCAGAGCAACCATTTCTCATTTCTGATAGCCATATCATTCTAATAGATCAAAATGGTAAAGGCTATTGCAACATTGCCACTATGTTCTAAGTTTTTAGTGGGCAAAAGATGTTGTAGACATGGTCCTTGCCAGGAAGGATCTTGGGGAGACACAAATAGAGGATAGTTAATATCGCAACTGCTTTTTATCAAGTGTTAAAATGAGGAGAAGAAGCATGATAGAGACTAGGGTGGCAAATAGAAAAGGATCTTTGCAGACTGCATGTTGACTTAGAAAGTCACAAATCCACATTATGTTATACTTTTATTTATTTTCCTAAACATTTTCCAATTACATTTCAATTTGGTTCAGGCCCCATTGAGGATTTTGTTTCTGCTAGAGTTTGATGCCTCTGGTATAAGAGATAGAGAATTAGATTTGAAGTCAGGAAGACCTGGATTCAAATCCCTCCCTAACACTTATTGGCTATGTGATCTTTTAACCTGTCTAGCTTTAGTCTTTTCAGTTTAAAAGTTTAAAATGAGGGTATTGGAAAACATGACCTCTAAGGTCCTAAATAATAGTTCCTATAGGGAGGAATCAGAGCAGGGAGTGATTACTTTGAATTTAAATAGTAGGGAGAGGTTTTTTGAAAGAAGCAAGACTTGTGTTTTTGTTTTGAAAAATGGGTAGAATTTGGAAAGATAGGGATAGATGGGAATAGAAAAGAAATTCCCCTTTCTCTAAGCGTAATAAAGCAATGGTTCTTTATTGAATATCCTTTACAATTGTGGTATATGAATGTTATGGAATATTATTATTCTGTAAGAAATGACCAACAGGAGAAATACAGAGAGGCTTGGAGAGACTTACATCAACTGATGCTGAGTGAAACGAGCAGAACCAGGAGATCATTATACACGGCAACAACAATACTGTATGAGGATGTATTCTGATGGAAGTGGATATCTTTGACAAAGAGAAGGTCTAATTTAGTTCCAATTAATCAATGATGAACAGAATAAGCTACACCCAAAGAAGGAACACTGGGAAATGAATGTGGACTATTTGCATTTTTTGTTTTTCTTCCCAGGTTAATTTTACCTTTTGAATCCAATTCTTCTTTTTTTTTTTTTTTTTAACTCAATAAGCATTTATTTAAAAAATATTATTTTCCGAGTACTTTGCTAAGCAATAGGAGCACAAAGACTAAAAGCAAGTTCCACTTTCTTTCTTTTTTTTTTTTTTTTTTTTTTTTTTTTTTTTGTTTTTTGAAGTTTCTTTTTTTTTTTTTAAATTTTTTATTTTATTTTATAATTATAACATTTTTGACAGTACATATGCATGGGTAATTTTTTACAACATTATCCCTTGCACTTACTTCTATTCAGATTTTTTCCCTTCCTCCCCCAACCCCCTCCCCCAGATGGCAAGCAGTCTTATATATGTTAAATATATTACAGTATAATTTAAATACAATATATGTGTGTAGAACCGAATTTTTTGTTGCACAGGAAGAATTGGATTCAGAAGGTAAAAATAACAGTTTACATTCATTTCCCAGTGTTCCTTTTCTGGGTGTAGCTGGTTCTGTCCATCATTAATCAATTGGAATTGGATTCGCTCTTCTCTATGTTGAAGAAATCCACTTCCATCAGCATACATCCTCGTACAGTATCATTGTTGAAGTGTATAATGATCTTCTGGTTCTGCTCGTTTCACTCAGCATCAGTTGATGTAAGTCTCTCCGAGCCTCTCTGTATTTCTCCTGTTGGTCATTTCTTACAGAACAATAATATTCCATAACATTCATATGCCATAGTTTACCCAACCATTCTCCAATTGATGGACATCCATTCATCTTCCAGCTTCTAGCCACTATGAAAAGGGCTGCCACAAACATTTTGGCACATACAGGACCCTTTCCCTTCTCTAGTAGTTCCTTGGGGTATAAGCCCAGTAGTAGTATGGCTGGGTCAAAGGGTATGCACATTTTGATAACTTTTTGGGCATAATTCCAGATTGCTCTCCAGAATGGTTGGAATCCAATTCTTCTTGTGCAACAAGAGAACTGTATGGTTCTGCACACATATATTATATCTAGGATATACTATAACATATTTAACATGTATAAGACTGCCTGCCATCTAGGGGAGGGGGTGGAGGGAGGGAAGGGAAAAGTAGGAACAGAAGTGAGTACAAGGGATAATGTTGTAAAAAAATTTACTTATTATTCTGTCAATAAAAAGTTATAATTTTTAAAAAAAGGATATCCATTACAAGCTCAGCCCTTCTCTAGACACACTTGGAATCATAGACATATTAGCCAGGATCACATCCTTTGTGAGGATATAATCTTAGGTGGGATTTAGCAGACTTAAACTGTGCCCTAAGAGGAAAAATAGTCATCTTACTTTTGGTGGGAATTGTTCATGGTAACTTACACATATTACTATATATCACAAGAAGCAGTATGGAGTACCTTAGTGTTCTAGACTAAATTACAGAGAAGGTGACCTTTTTTGGGAGAGGGAGTTTCTTCACAGAATAGTTTCCTAAATCAGTGGTATCGAAGATCTAATCCCTATCCTTGTTTCTACTGTATTATAAAAAAATGCATTATAAAACTATATGATCATAAATTGCTTCTGAGAGGTTAGCTGAGTCATCAGAGAGAACTTGTGGAGGTAAGCCAGGATGTATGCTTGTTCTTTGGACCTGAAGTCTGACAGTCAACATTCTACTCAGCAAATGAGGTCAGAGCTTAAAAGGAACCTCAAAGATAATACTTGAACGACCGCAAAATGTGGAGATGAAAGCATTAAGTTAATGCATGAAAGATAACCTGAATGAACATATGGAAGTTGAGGGGATGATATAATAAATTCAGGGGATAGCTAGCATACTGTTTATCCAGAATATGGAATGCATGTGGGCTAATTATGGAAGAAATAGATTTGAAAGTATTTTGTTAACAGTTTGATAAAGGTTTTAAATTTTTAAGAGTTTCAGTTTTAGAACAGATGATGGTAGGAGACCAAAAGTCCAGGGTCAATGAGTCCTAGGGGCTTATAGAAGAGGAAAAAATTGACCATGAGGTATTGGGCAAGACTATGAAGCCTCTCTAGGAGGTCTTCTTTAGAATGATTTAGATAGATGAATTTCAGGAGTGAGAGTCAACCAGAAATGAATATGTTTTATGCAGTGGAGAGAGGAGGGAAAAAAGGACATTGATATAGGAGAAAGGGGAAGGAGACCTTCCTGACTCCATCTTCCTAATCTCATTTGGATGGCTTATAAAAGAAGAGTACACAGGCTGATGGTGTTTTTTCCCTTCCACTAAGACATTGATTATTTAATTTAAAAAAAAATTAGAAAGCATGGAAGATGGCAAAATCCTCCAGATGGATTTTAAATACAATGGGGAATTGGGCAGCATATTGGCAGATGGCTATTGCAACTGCACATGGGTAAAAATAATTTCAACTCCCCAATACCCAAGACTGTACTGAACTTGTGAAAACCTCTTAAGCAAAAGCTTTAGTGGGAAGTCCCAAGCATAGGGCCACAGCAGATGGGGAGCCAAGAGTGTGGAGCTTGCTAAGGGAGGGAAACATCAGCCCCTGTTTTAATGGCAGCCTTCTGTACTGGGGCCATGTCATTGCTGCATGCTGATGGCCAGTGCCACAGATTCACTTTAAAGAGAATTATACGTCAGAGTAAAAAAAGCCCAAACAAATGCAACCAAGAAAATAAAAAGAAAATAGTAACAAAAGCAAATATATAGGAAAGAGCATGAGACCAGATAAATAGCTTCAAAAAAATTGTTTAACAATGGCTTTTTAACTGTATTCTAGATTTAATCAAAACACTTCTCCAAGGAATCTTCTCTGACTAATCCCCATCTTGATAATTTTTTTATACCATGTTTCATCTACCCATAGTATCATAAGCTTGAACCCTGGGGAGAACCTTAGAAATTTTCTTGTCCAACTCTCTCATTTTACAGATAAGGAGATTGAAACCTGGATATGAGAAATGACTTATCCAAAATTACTTAGATAGTAAGTAGTCTGATTAAAAATCAAAGGACTTTCTTTTGATTCAAAATCTAATACTTAGAGTTCTGTTATTATATATGCACTTGTAGGTTACTTTTGGCCCCTTTATATAAGAAAATCTTCATTAATATGTGAAGTTGTCAATCACAGTACCAAATATTGTGCTTTGTAAAAGAGTAGATGTTCAGTAAATATTGCTAAAGTGAGTGAACGACAAATTCCAAGAGACTTCTATAGCAATATAAAAGCATGAACTTCAGGGCTCTATGGTCATTAGAGTTGATTGGGTGAAATGGAGTTGACCTTATGTAACTACTAATATCTAAGATGTAAACTCATGCATAAAATAATTATAGGCTCCTAGTGGTACAATAAGTATCTCTTCCATTACTTGTGTTCCTCCTCTTCTTAGCCTTAACTAGGACCAAGCACAGAATCATACACAATAGGTTCTAAAAGCAAAGTAAGTAATCAGTGCAGTGGTTCAGAGTCCAGGAGTCTTAAAGGGAAGAGGATTAAAAAATAGTTATTTTTCATATCAATCCAATCTAATGAACATTTATCATCTCTGAACATTTATCATCTCTACTATGTGTCAGGCATTGTCCTAAGCATTTAGGATACAATTAATAAAAAGAAAACATTTCCCTACTCTCAATGAGTTTATAATATAAAAGATTATCAGATGATAAGAAGAAATCAGCAGCAAAATGAGCAGACTTCCTGGAAATAGATACCTATAAAAATGATCTAGGATTGAATCTTTCTCTAAGAATGGCCCCTTCTGGAATCAGGATGTAAAGAAAGATATTTGTTTACTGACTGATTGAAAAAAATTGAAACAAGAAGTACTGTGCAAGCAGAAAGGAAGAGACTGGAGAACTGGAGTGTCTCACCAACATAGGAGCTGTGAGGCATGATGTGGATATTCTGTTTGCAATAGCCCTTGGAATAAAGAAAAGGGGTGAAAATTTGGGTTGTTTATCCTAGCAATTATATTCATGAAGAGGAAAGAAAAAAAAAGAGGTGTGAAAAAAGGAGGAAGTAGACAAGAGAGAAAACAGAATAACAGAAGGAAAAAGAGAGATACTAAGGGGAAAAATTATAAGGTCGTTTGATTTGAGTTATATGAGACATAGAATTTTAGAGATGAGAGAAAGCATGAAATAGTCAATTGAATTGGCCTTGAAGTCAGGAAAAACTGGGTTCAAGTCCTTCCTCTGACACATTAGGTATATGAGCATGGCAAATTATACAGTCTCTCAGTGTCCTCAACTTACTCTCTACAACCATAATGTTTAAGTGGTGTGCTAGCATATATCAATAGATAGAATTTCCACATCAGGAGCCAACATCCAAAAAAACCAAAAATCACAAAAATGATTTTTTTTATAATTTTTTTCACAGTATATATGCATGAGTAATTTTTTTATAATATTATCCCTTGTATTCATTTTTCCAAATTATCCCCTCCCTCCCTTTATTCCCTCCCCTTGATGACAGGCAATCCCATACATTTTACATATGTTACAATATAACCTAGATACAATATATATGTGTAAATACCATTTTCTTGTTGCACATTAAGTATTAGATTCCGAAGGTATATGTAACCTGGGTAGATAGACAGTAGTGCTAACAATTTACATTCACTTTCCAGTGTTCCTTCTCTGGGTGTAGTTAAAAAATCACAAAAATGAAACAAAAGAAACAAACAAAAAAAAATCAAGTCTGGGACAAACCTTCAAGATCACATCCAGTTAATTCAAATGCCTTTTTTGCTTATTTCTCAGGCAAACTGGGCATCTCAAAGTTCAGCTTAGGTTACATATAGGTAAGGAAACTAGGCCAGAAGAAAGATAGAAGGAAGGAGGTAATGAGGATATGGATGTGTAGAAAAAGAGGAAGAAGATAGAGAAGAAGGGACTGCAAAGAAAAGAAGGAAAATGAGGTTCTTCTCATTTAAAGAAAAGCCAGACACTAAAATTACTAGAAATAACAATTCATTTTAGATCACAATTTGGGAAGGAAATGGTGGTAGGATAGATATAGCGCTGGACCTAGAGATAGGAAGATTAGGGCAACTCACTTAAAGTCTGTTTTCCTCATCTACAAAATGGGTATAATACTTACTTTCCATGGTTGTTGTGAGGATTAACTGAGACAATAACTGTAAGGCATGTAGCACAGTACCTGGTACTTAATAGGTGCTGTCTAAATGTTAGCTGTTATTATTTTTAATCATAAAATTTATCACATCATCCTTACTACTTTTATTGTTTTCAGAAATTGGTAGTAGCTTCATGTAATTAGCCCCCATTCTCTTTGAGCTGATCATGTAGAATTAAAGTTAGAAAAAGCAGATACAATGTTGGGGATAGAAATAGGAGCAGAAAAATTCAGGAACCATCAATTATTAGTCAATGGATTCTTCCTAGAGGAGGCAATATGAGTTCCATAGCTAATGATAGGCTTGAGAATGGTTGATGGAGAGACCCTGAAGTTATGAATAACTTTCAACAAGACATCTGAGGGAAAGCTAAAGTTCTAAGAATAATGACCCTAAAGAAGAGAAAACAGTTACTTTATGATCCATGTTAAGTATATGTCAGTGACATCCATGAAGTTCTATTACTTTGATGTCTCAGGGACTGATGATTTTGTGATGAAGGCAGACCCTCTTTCTGGACAGTCCACAGTTTCCCTATCTGTAGAATTCTGATATGTTTTTGTTTTTCGTACAATGCTTCATAGGAGATCCACTCAATATCTATTAGAATGTAAGTTGCTTGAGGTCAGGGCTTCTTCACTTTCTCCCTTTGTAACTCCAGGGCATAGCACAGTACCAGTCATATGATAGACACTTTAAAATTGCTTGTTGATTGGTTGGTTGACTGATGGATGTATTAACTCTGGAATAAACAATGCACCTTTTGGGCTGCCCATCTGTTGTCTCTTGTAATCATTTGAGAATGGCCCATCTGTTTAACACCAATATTCTCACAGCGATGTTATATAGCTGTGAATAAAAGAACACTGCAGCCTCAGAAGAATACAAATTACAGGTAAACCAAAAAGGAATGCAAAGACTAATGATGGGTGTGAGCAGCCAGCACACAGCATGTTACCAGCAATGAGAATTGACATAAGGAACCTCATAACTTTTTAAGCACTTCAGGGAATCATGGCATCATTAGTGTGGGCAAGCCTCTACCAGCAGAGAAATTAGAGATTATCTCTGAAAGCAGGAGAAAAGGGAACCACCAAAGGAGGCAAAATGGTCAAGAAGGAAGGAAAAGAACCAGGAGTGAATGGTATCCAGAAGCAAAAGGAGAGAGATTTAAGAGAGATGGGGTAGTCAGTCTCAAATACTGCTAAGAGGTCATGGAGCACCAGAATCGAGAAACTATGTAAATACCACTTAATACTTGCTAAAAATTACTGCTGATAAAACTTAAGTCCTACAGTCTAGGATTGTGCTGTAGTCCAATCATACCGGCTCTCAAGAGCCTATTGTTAAATTGTAAATGTGAGCATTGAAATCCTGGAAATCTTCAATTGCTGTGAATTAGTGCTTCATTTTTTGTTTTGTTGATTGTTTGGACTTAAGAAAGTGATTAAGAGAAAGTTAATGCCGATAAAACTGTAAAAATATGTCTTTTTTTTTTGGGGGGGAGCCAGTTGTTAAACATTGACCAGCATACTACTATAGACCCTGAGTAACTAGTCCAAATACTTCAGAGCTAGGATAAAATGCTTACTAACCTTCAGAAAACAGGTAGGAAAAATGAAGATACCCACAGAGTCATGAAAATATTTTTTAAATGCTTGTTGATCAGACATATAGAGCTGGAAGAGACCTTAGAGTTCAAAGAATCAACTCCTCTCAATTAACAGATAAGAAAATTTTTGTAAGCCAAAGAACTAAAGTGTCAGAGGTGGGATTTGAACTCAAATCTTCTTGTCTCTAAATCTGGCTAAGTGGCACAGTAGATATAGTGTTGAACTTTGAGCAGGAAGATGAAAGTTGAAATTTGGCTTCAAATATTTAGCTACCTGAGTGACTTTGATATTTGTGTTCTTCAGTTTCTTCATCTGTAAAATGGGAATAGTGTAAGGATTATATGAAATAATAATTGTAAAGCACTTATCACAGTGCCTGGTACAGTAAGTGCCACATAAATGTCAACTATTATTAGCTAGTTATTATTTTTCTAACTTTTATTGTGAAATCATTCATTTCTGGATATATCCTTCCCCATTGTCCTAACTAGTGAGTCATCCCCTGTAATAAAGATTATAAAAAAAGGGGATTATGGGGTGGGGAGAGGAGGAACTGTTCTGCAGAAAAAGGCTATAAGATAATTCCACCTCCAATATCCCATTACTATGAATTCAAATTGCTTTAGGAAGTCTGAAAGAATAATTAGCATCCCCACTATGAAAATGTATTGCTATTGTTTGCAAAAGCCCTGTAAGGCAAAGAATTAACCTCTTTTACACATACACACAGAATAAGAACATTAAATCATACATTTTTATTGTTGCATATGAATAAAAATTCCTGATTTTTAAATATAAAATACTAAAATTACTACCTTTGGGTTATAGCCATTAGGCTTACCAGCCTTAAGAGGTTCAAGATCACTACTGTCAAAGTAGAAAAAAAAAAAAGGGAAGAAAATTGATTTGAGAAAGAAAAAAAAAATGCTTCATTTCTTTCCAAATTGAAGGAAGTTTGGAGGTATGACGTTAGATGAGTGAGGACATATTAAAAATAGATTGGTTTTTAAAATATATCAATGTTGTTATAAAAGGCAGCATGACATAGAAAGCCAGTCTTGAAGTCAGAATGAATTATGTTCAAGTTTCACCTGACACATGTGGGTTGTGTCCCTGGCACATCACTCAATCTCTCAATATACTAGGCAACCCTCCTCAGCAGAAATGATTGAAACCCCCCTATTTCATTGAATGTCCATCTTTTCCCCTTGAAAGATAATGTCTATTTTTACTTAACTGATTCTTAGTTGTAGTCCAAGCATCTTTGCCTTCTGCAATATCATATCCCAGGCCCTCATCCTGTAATGTGGAAGCTGCTAGGTCCTGGATAATTCTGATTGTGGCTCCTCCATATTTGAATTGCTTCTGGCTACTTGCAGTATTTTTAACTTGATCTGATAATTTAGGAATTTAGCTACAATATTCCTTGGAGTTTTCATTTAGGGGTCTCTTTCAGGAGATGATTGATAGATACTTTCAATGACTATTTTACCTCTAGTTCTAGAATATCAGGGCAGTTTTCCTGGATGATTTCTTTAAAGATGTTGTCCAGGCTCTTTTTTTCATCATGGCTTTCAGAAGTCCAGTAATTTTTAGATTATTTTTACTGGGCCTAATTCCCAGATCCATTGTTTTTCCAATGAGGTAGTTTACATTTTATTCTATTTTTTTTTCATTTATTTTTATTTTGTTTGATTCTTGATGTTTCATTGAGTCATTATCTTCCATTTGTCCAATTCTAATTCTTAATGAATTATTTTCTTTGGTTAGCTTTTTTTAAACTTCCTTTTACATTTGGCCAATTGTACTTTTAAAGGAGTTATTTTGTTCCGTAGACTTTTTTTTCCATTTTTATGCAACCCTTTTAAGACTAAAATTCAGAAGAAGGTTAAGGAGAGGTACCTCTACCAATAAAATTACAAGTTTAATCCCTAACCCTACTAGTTTACAGTTATATAAAAATCACATAGTACTTTTACATGGATTATCGGATTTGATCTTTACAACTGGATCAGGGAGTTAAGCTAAATGAAGACTTAGAGCTGGAAAAGACGTGAAAACATAATCCATTTCAAACCCCAACATTTTACTGATGAGAAAACTGAAGCCTGGAAAGATTAACAAAAGTCACACAAGTAGTCTGTGGCAAAGTGACAGCTTCTAAACACAAATGTTGTGACTTCATACTGCATTTTTCTCCATTGGCCCATCTTATAATTCAATTTAATTCAACGAGAATTTATTAACCCCTTACTATGCAAACTACCATTTTATATACTGTAAATACAAAGACAGCATTTATTGTCCCTGCCCTCAAGACACATACTAATGATTGGAGGAATGAAATTAATATGTTAATAAGGTAGGATTCTAGACAGAATGTGCTAGAGACAAGGAAGAGAAATCACTGCCACAAGAAATATGTGGGAGAAGTTGCTTTTAGCTGAAAGTATCTCAGGAAAGGCTTCATGGAGGAGGTGATATGTTAGCCCTAAAGGAACAGAAGTTTTTCCTTTTTTATATCTTATTTATAATTTGTGTAATATAGCAAGCATTATCATACCATGGTATAATTTTTTTAATGACTGCACAAGAGTGGAATGGAGGAGTGCCTCTAATGCAAAGAGACCATCCAGCCTACATGAACCTTTGGAGTTAGGAAAAAGCACAAAAATAAGACCTAGGAACAGCAACACTCAGTTTGTCTGGGATATAGAGTTTATAAGAAATTTGTAAAATAAGCCTGTAAAAGTAGGTTCAAGTAATTCTGAGGGGAAAATAGAAGGAAAGTCAATCAGGCTAAAGACTTTGCCATCTTACAAGGACAACATGCATATATGAGAGACACAAGGGAGCTGGAAGTAGGGAAAGAAGGTACGAACATATGGGATGATAGGAAAAGGATTCATGTAAAACAAAGCTTCTTAAGCTGTGAGTCACAACCCTATATGGAGTAACATAAGTGAATATGGGAGGGTCACAAAAATTTGCTTTATTATCAGTTGATTTGTATGCCTATTTTATATACTTATATATCTGGAGTAGCATAAAAATTTCTCTGGCAAAAAGGGATCATGAGTGGAAAGAGTTTAAGGACCCATGATGTAAAAGATGGTACTAGAGCTGGGTTTTGAAGAAAACTAGATATTTTAATCAGCCAAGATCTCTAATAGGATGAGGAATGTTTCAGACACTGGAGATGACTGGAGAAAAGGGCAACTAGATCACATTGGAGCTCCATATAAAGGAAAAATAAAATTAGATTTGATGAACTGTAGCATTTTTGAAGGAGGCAATGTGAAATAAGGCTAGAAAGGTAACTTTGGGAGCAAGTTGTTAAAGAGGGCATTTATATTTACTTCTAGAGTCTGGTATTTTAACATGCAATAGGGAGTCAATGAATATCTCTGAGCAGGGGAGTGAAACATTCAGGCTTGTGTGTATTGAAAAGATTATTTTGGTAGCTATATGGAGGCTGAATTGGAATAAGAATCGATGGGAAATAGAGAGACGAAAGCACTTTTTTATGTAAAATGAAAAATTCTGATAGAGAAGAAATTAAGGATAAGAAGGGGGTGCAGAAAACATGTTATTCTCCCATTTTACAGATGAGGAAACCAAAATTTAAATAATTAGGCCAAGGACACACAACTGGTTAATTCTAGAGCATGGTTTGAACTCAATGGCTATGCTTTTTTTTTTCTACTTCATCACCCTAGAATTTTGACAACTCAAGCTCTTTGATTTAGGAGGCTGAGTAATATAGATGCTCTCTTTAGAACTGCTTTTTAAAATGTAGTCAAAATTAGCACAGCTCTTTTTTAAGCCTCCATAACAGTATTTACAGGACACTTTGCATCTTGAAGCAATCATCTAAATCTATGGGCTATGAAAATAGTAGTTGTGAGAATTTGTAGTTTGTGACTCTGGGGTAACAGGTGTTACCTGCCTCATAATATCTTAGGTTCAGCAGTATCACTTGGATTTTATATGCTTTTCTTGCATGATCTGATTTGCCTGTATTAAGAGAGCTGGTTTAATTCAGTTCACTCCAGTTCTATTCTACAATATGCATTAAGTGACTACACTATGCAAGTCTTCTTGGTAAATGCTAGGGATTAAAAAAAAAAGTTTAAAGGAGCTCTTGACCTAAAGTTGAAGGCAAGAAAGACACAGATAACTAACCCAGAAAATAAATATTTGTCAAATTGAAATGCTTAAAATTAAATATGAGAGAAGACAAGATCTAAAAGACAGGTTCAACAAAGTGCTATTTGAGGAGAAATAAATCCCATTAAAATTCTCTTATTCTCTCTATCTGAAATTCATTTAGGAAAGCATTCTTAAGTTTCATATAAGTTTTCCTGCCATGCTTGATGTTTGAGCAGCAATTATAAAGGACCAACCAGGAGCATTAAAGATTTGATTTGGTTATCAATCAATCAAAAAATGTTTATTAAACATCTACTATGGGCCAAGCACTAGAAATACCAATAAAAAGAATGAAGTAATCCTTCTTTAAAATGGGCTTAATTTCTAATGGGAGAATTTACATTCTAATAGGCATAAAAGGGCTGATAGATGCCATAAGTGAAATAGTTCAGAGGCTGAATTTCACAGGACTGTGTGAGTCTGGAAGGATCGGCTACACACTATATTGGGTAAGATAAGCAGGAGCTTTTTATCCAGAAAAATTAGTTGCAGTGAGAAATCTGAGTCTGAGATGTTAGGTTTAGGTAAGTAAACCTAAGATCCACAACTAAATCTTAAGTCCACAACACAGGTGGTCATAGAGGAAAAAAGAGTGGTCTTCACAAATAGTAATCACCATGGAAAAATACTCATCTCATAGTAGGTAAGGAAGACCCTAAGTCTGCAGGTTTGCACCCTAACAAAGTACTGGAATTAGCTCACAATTCCCCAGCATGGGTTAAATTGAAAAATATCTAGCAATGGAAACTGTGTCCTGAGAATACCAAATAGGTTTAATTTGTTGGGGAGAAAATTAAGACAATTCCATGATCGTGATGTGAAGCCATCAAGTCCATAAGTGACTTTGCGTGCTGACAGTTCAACATGCTTCAGGGGGAATATGTATTGAAATAGTAGCATAATTGTTGAGAACATTCCTGATGAAATGTTGTGCTGATTTTATGTTGATGGATGTTGGAATATACACTGAACTATTAACCAAAGTCAAGTGGAACTAATGCTTAGCTGTTCCACTACATTGTATGGGTAATTGATGGGATTTTTTGAAAAGGGAAGAGTTCTGACAACGGAGAGAAATGATTAGAAATGGGAGATGACTGACTAAAGAAGCTTTGTTATTATGTTGCCCTCTCCCATTTCTCTGAGAGTGAGCTGTGGACTTTCACAGCATCTTAGACCATTGGATCAGGGTCCTATAGGACCAAACTTCAGAACTCACATGGAATATCTCCTTTGCTTTTGTTCCTTGGCCAGTTACAAGCTGCCCCTCTTTCATCAGCAATCATCTCAGAAGTCTGATTATGAGGGGGACAGATGAGGGAGTATGAATGGTTCAGTGCAATTCTCTCCCTCCAAGATGATGACCCTAGATTTAATGCTGGAAATGACTCCAGAGTTCACCTAGTAGAACCATTTTATTTCACAATTGACACGACTGAGGCTCAGAGAGGCTAATGAATTGCCCAGAAGTAGAAAGTGAATTCAGGTTCTGTGACTCCAATTCTAATGTTCTTTCAAAGAGCAGTGGTCTAATGACTTTTATTCTAGGCTTTTTCATTAGTTTATCACTATTGAATCTTAATCGAAACACCTTACTTCTGCACCTTAGTTTCCTTATTGTGAGATGGGGATAATAATTCTTTAATCATATACCTAACAAGAGTGTTTTGAGGAAAACACTTTTTCAGTATTACAATGTTATAGAAATGTGAGTTCTTATTATAAAATATCATGATAGTCCATCCTGTGTCTATTACAGTACCTAGAATATAGTGGGAGCTTTATAACTGTTTGCTAGATTGACTAAAGTCATAGTTTAGCTTTCCATTTTTATGTCAATGTGGACCTGATAGACCATATTCTCCCATTGTGCTACTGAGTCCCAAATGGCGCAGTGGTCAGAATCTCAAATATCAACACAATAGCCCAATATTCTAATAACTGAACCCACTAGTACGACTTCACCATTGAATTACAGAGAGACTTCAATATGGATGTAAATGTTTTACACATGTGGTAACTGGGGTACTCAGTTATCAAAGGAACTCTAAGAATAACAGCATAAGAAATTTAGAAACCTGTCTAAAGCTTTAATAAGTTAATGTGAAGAAGAGGTTATGATGATAATTGAGGTAAAATGGCTCCTTCAGACACATCAAACCTTTATGGCCCTTTCTACATCCTGTCTTTCGTAACCACTATCCCTTTCCTCCTGAAATTTTCTTTAGTGCTCTCTGACATGTCAAACCCATCCTGCCCTTTAAATCCTAAGTGAAAGCACAATTCATCTATTCACTTTGATAATGTTTTTCTTTTCCATTTCCTTAATATTGTATCTATCTTTTTCTCTTTCTTTTAGTGAACAGCGATCTCATTCATTAAGTTCCTACAAATTCTCATTCTTCCTTATTATAGAATATATTTTGTTGTTCTTTGTTGTTAGTTTAATCATATCCAATTCTTCATCACTCCATTTGGAGTTTTCTTGGCAGAAATATAGGAGTGGTTTTCCATTTCCTTTACAGACTTATTTTAAGATGAGGAAATTGAGGCAAGCTGGGTTAAGTTACTTTCTCAGGATCATGAGCTAGCAAGTGTCTAGGCCCAAATTTGAACAAGGAAATGAGTTTCCAGGCCCAGTGCTTTATCCACTGTGCCATCTAGCTGCCTTCCTTCTCTCTCTTACTTCATTATAGAATGCATATCATCAATTCAGACATTTGATTATATAAAACAAGTCTAGAAACTAGTGACACAAATTTTTTAGCAAATAGACCAGAAATTTTACATCCAAATGAGAATTTTCCTCTGAAAAGTCGACCTTGTACACTAAATTGAAACAAGTTAATTTTCATAGAGAAAACTGTACTTCAAAATCAAAAAGAGTTCTCTATTTTTTTTAAAAAGTGGAACTCCAGTGATGCAATCTCATACTCTCTCATCCAACATTCATCCTCCAATATTGTCTAAAACATGACCCTGAAAAGTTTATGCTTTTGTTTTCTCTTCTGTAGAGCTTGATTCTTACCTACCATATGGCTACACTCTAATTACCAAATCATATGACTGTGACTCTGACTTCTTCAATATTTGAAGACCTAAAACCTTGGCCTCTACCCTGGACAGCTCCAGAATACCCAGACCAAATTTCATCAGTTCATATCTCTAAATCAACATTTCTTTCTTGCTATTTGTTTGACATTTACCAGATGCTTTTCCCAAGAGATTCAATGTCATTAATTCTATCCCCTCAGTTGTAAACTCAGTAATTTTCTTCAACTTCCAACCACACCAGTCAATAAAAGAGTAGCTATCTTCATTAATTCATCCATCAAACTTTAGTTGAGCATGCAATGTATTCATAGCACTGTGTAGATGCTATAGAGGATTCAAATACTTATGAGACATCTCTTGCATCCAAATCTTTCTCTTCCCTCCCATAATCCTAGCTCTTGGTCCTCCCTAGCCTATACTATTGCAATGACTTCATAATTGGTCTTTCTCTGACTCATGCTTTTCCTCCATTGTACTCCATTTACCATTCAGCTGCCAAAGTGGTTTTCCTAAAATGTAGGTCTGCCCATGTCAAACTGCCTATTCAATAAACTCTCGTGACTCCATAATACCTATGGAATCAAATACAAATTATTCTGTTTGGCATTTAATGTTCTTCATAACTTATTTGATTCTCCTTACATGTTACTCCCCTCCACATACTCCACAGTCTAGCCATACTGAGCTTCTTGTTATTCCTCACATACTATGTTCTGTCTGCCTTCTCTGAGCCTTTGTTGTAGCTGTCTCCCATTCCTGGAATGTCCTCCCTCCTCACAGAGTTGTTCTGAGAAAAGTACTTTGTAAAGCACAATATAAATGTGAGTTATAATTGTAATTATTGCATATGATTTATAGGTGGTTTGCATTTAATTTAATAGCAACCTTTGTAGAATAGAATCACAGAGCATTAGAGGTTGAGGGGATATTATAGTCTAACCTCTTTTTAAAAATCAGAGACCATAGACATCTACAAAGAAAAAGTGATTTGTTCAGTCACATGGCTACTTAATGATATTGTACAGAATAGAAGCCAGACTTCATGACTCAGTTTACCACTATTGTTTATTTTTCCATTAAAAAAAAAAAAAACACTGGGTACTTATGAGCAGTCCTTGTGATAATATTACAGAGTATTCCATGAACTAAGAGTAGAAAAGTGGGAGAAATAAGACATGAGGACCCAATGAAATAGAGAGGTAGAAATATAGAGGGTCACCTCATCCCTTTTCTGAGCTTACCATGGTCCCTAGATGTGAGTCTGTTCTAGACTCTTAGGAAATTATTCCTTTCTGGGCTGCTGTCTCTCCTACTTCTGATCCTGAAAACACTTAGAATTAGGACTGTTTTTGTCAAAGTTGGGAAGGAGGCAAATCTTGCCTTCAATCTATTTTACTCCCTTTTTCTCACTTTCCTCATCTCTTTAAATACTTTTCCTCCCCTCCATCAGTCATTCTATATCCCTGTTCTGGTCTGGAGATGCCCAGGACTTTTCCCTGTGGTACCCTAGCTAGGTCTCTCTTTTATAGTCAAAGTCCTTATTTTTAAATTTTCACATTCTTCCAAGAGCCCTACTCCAATTTGCTTAGGTTGTGATTACTTACCTTAAAACCCTGATTTCTTCTAGGGATTAATCTAATAAAGTACTTCTTGCTAAGGTAATGATAACTAGCAGTCATTTAGTGCATAAATTTCCCAGATAAAATTTGTGTTTTATAATATCTACAATGTTTTGCCTCTAAAAAAAATAAGTAATGATCACAGGATCATAGATTTCAAACTAAAAACTTGGACATTCATCTAGCCCAGTTCTCTCATTTCACAGATGAGACTATTAAATCCCAGAGATTAAGTTATTACCCCAAGGTTGCATAAGTAGTAGTAATAAAAATTGGATTTGAACTCAGGACTGTGATGGAGAATTGGTCACTTCTATGTAGGGAGGAAGAGGGAATATATTTTAGGACAAGAACTTCCCCAAATCATCCCCATTCAAGTGACTTCCTACTCCACACACAAGTAATTGCATTTTGGGATTAAAAAAGGAAATTTATAGTTCCTCCCCAAACTTTTCTTGATCATCCTTTGTAGGGTACAGCAGACTTCTTGATTGAAAAGTCTTTAAAGGGGAAGCAAGCTGTGCTCTGAGATCATTTAAAAGGAAACTATGTATTTAGAGTGAAGAAATCTAAACATTGGGTGTTATCCTCCGATAAATCATGCTTGATTCAAAGGTCAAGAGCATTACAATGCCCCATTTCATGGGGACACATGAAGACTGTGCTTGGGTTATGGTAGAAGACTTTGCAGTGTATAATTATGTGGCCCCCTTCAACATCCACGATTGCCTTACACACCGTGCAGAACAATGTGTCACAGTTCGATACAGTCAAAGAGGGAATTTACGAGAGTCAGCAATTCCATAGGGCAAGTAGAACATATTTCAAAATGAGAAAGGGGGGAAAAGGGGGAAATGGAAGGAAGAGGGAGGGGGAAGAAAACAGCCGATCAATTTACAAAGAGCCCATTTCTTGCCACTCCATTGACCTTTCAGGTAAGACCTAATGCCAATTAGTTCGGTTATAAAGTCCATAATTCTTGTGGGATGGCCGTGTGTAGCACATGATCATTTTACAACGTTTGCCCTAATTTGCAGCCCCCAAACATGGACTCTGGTGGGGAGGGAGGTTTGCTGGCAAGCCTCAGAAGCAGCTGGAAGGAATCACAGAGAGCAATTACTGTCTGTGAGCAGCCACATCTGGAAAACAGCTCTTTGCAAGCTTTAAAAAGGCTTAATGAAAAATGGAACCTTGTGCTAGAATGGATGGGATTGGGGAGGAGGGGTGGATGAGAGGCAGGGGGAGAGTCCCCCCTGCCCAACTTGATTGAGAAGACAAGGATACAAAGAAAACAGTAGACAGTATAAAACCAAATCCAGAGAACGAGGGTGGTGGACAGGGATGAGGCGATGAGAAGGCGATCTCAGGGTGGGAAGATATATCCACTCTTCTCCAACCATTTTTCAATAACACATTTTTAAAAGGCAAGATATTTATGTAAGTCTTGCCATATACATTAGTAGATGGGAGGATTTAGAGTTGGAAAGAACCTCAGAGATTATCTAACCAAGCTCCTTCATCCTACACATGGATCAAATGAAGCCCAGAGAGATGATGTAACTTGCCCAATGTCATAGAGTGAAGGACTGAATTGAGATTCAAACACAGGGCTTTTTCCTCTAAACCCAACCCCATTCCCTCTGCACCAAATTGCTGCTGCTTTTCCACCTAAGCCCAGGCTGTTTCAGCTTCATCACAAATAGGGGATATGACATGATAAGTGTTGGGGAGATCAGCACTCACCACTCAAAAAATCCCTCCTGAACTAATGCAGGAATTTCCAATATTGGCAATTTATTCCTTTGTGACAAACACTATTCTTTTCCTGTATGGTTAAGTCATTTTAGTTGTGTCTGACTTTCGGGGTTTTCTTGGCAAACATACTGGTGTTTTCCTTCTCCAGCTCATTTTTTCCCCAAATGAGGAAATTGAGATAAATAGGGTTAAGTGACTTGCCTAGGGTTATACAACTAGTAAGTGACTGGGGCAAGTTTTGAACTCAGGTCTTCCCAATTACAGGATCAGTGCTCTCTCCACTATGCCATGTATCTGCCATTCTTTTCTTGTGACTACTTCTGAAGTGATCTTGGGAGTGATGCTGCATGAACTTCCCTTCTCTGGAACTGTTTCCTCAATTATAAAATGAGGAGACTGAGCTCAACTATCTCCAACCTCCTTCCCAACTCTGACTTTACTTGTCTCTGTCACGGGAGAACTTGACTGTGCGAAAGCTCTGGGCACCTTGATTCAGAGAGGGTTATTTTGAAAAATAGAAGGAAGGATATAGAGCTTGAGCTAATCTGAACCAATGCTTGTATGCATGGGCAGATTCAGGGATGATGCTTAGAAGCCACAGTTTTAGGATATTAGAATTTGAGAGACCTCCAAGACTGTTTTAGTCTGGCCCCCACATTGTACAAGTTAGAAGCTGAGGTCCTTGGAGATGAAGTAGCTTCCCTAAGAAAATAGATATGAGATGGAATTTGAACGCAGGTTTTCCCCCTCTCAAATCTAAACTCTTTTCCCAGTACCAGATTGCCTCCTATTGGTATTAAATACAGAGAGTTGAATGAAATCTTAGGGATTTATATTGTCTTGCCTCCTATCCCATCTGTAATAGTCTCTTGAGGCTTCTCTAGCTCCAGCTTGAACACTTTCATTAAAAACAGTTCTATTGCTTCTCAAGACAACTTTTCCACTCTTGTACAATTCTATAGGAAGATCTTTCTTGTATTACTGACAAAATCTATCTCCCTGTAATTTCCATTCATACCTCTATAGAACTACACAAAACAATTTAAGCCTTGAGGGATTTTGAAGATATCTATCATTTATGTCTTCCCTATTCCTTTCACCTCCCACTTAAAATTATCACCAGTTCCATTAGCTGTTTCTCATTTGAAATGGTTTAATAAATAGAATATTAGAGGTTATTCTTGAATTGCTAATTATTAAGTGCCTACTAAGTGCTTGATATTCTATTAGACTAGGATACAGAGAGAGGAAAAAGTATAGTGGTATTCTCAAGGAGTTTATATTTAACCAGAGAAAGTGACATATGCATATATATGTATATCCAAGAAGAAGATTTTATTTTTATAGGTTTTATGTGTATAATTTTTATGTTTTAGTATTTTTATTTTCTCAGTTATATGTAAAAACATTTTTATATGTTTTTAAAATTTTGAGTTCCAGATTTTCCCCCTTCTTCCCCAATTGCCCCCAATTGAGAAGGTCCATGTGAAGTTCTGCAAAACATAACATAGATCTCCCCTCAAAAAAAAAGTGTGTTGGTTTTTTGAGAGGCGGTTGTTTTTGTTGTTTTTGTTTTTGTTTCTGGCAGAAAGGTATCACATAAATGGTTAGCATTTAAATGATACTTTAAGTGTTGCAAACCATTTTACATGTGTTGACTCATTTGAGCCCTACAACATGCTATTATATCCATTTTACAGATGAGGTAACTAAGGCTGACAGGTCAAATGACTTATCTAGAGTCACACAGTAATAAATGTCTAAGTCAGAATTTTAATCCATATCTTCCTGATTCCAGACCTATTTATTCTATCCACTATACCACCTTACTAATTGTAAAGCAAAGTCAGGAAATAAATAGTGTAAAGAACAAGGTGCTGGGCTTGTAATCAGGAAAAATTAAATTTAATCCTACCTCAGACAATAGCTCTGTGACCTTGGGTAAATAACAACCCTTCTCTGCCTGTTTCCTCTTCTCTAAATGATCTATGGCCCCTCAAGTCACATCTAGTTCTAAATCTCTGATCCTATAGCTCCAGATAACAATGGAGATACATTTCCCCTATTTTATTTTATGCCTTGGGCCAACTAACCTAAACTGATGCTTGCATTCATCAGCAGATTCAGGGATGATGCTTAGGAGTCACAATTCTAGGATGTTAGACTAGAGTTTGAAAAGATCTCTCAGATCTTGTAGTCTAGTCCCCGTTCAGTCTGGTATTCAAGAACCCCAATAATCGAATTACAATTTACCTGTCTACCGTTATCTACCCTCAAAGGTTGAGGCCTGAGGGGAGGTGGGCCAACATAGTCTCATAGAAAGAATCAATAAGAAAGAATTTGTGTCTACTAAGCTGATACTGCAACCACTAATAATAATTATTATTATTATCATGAGTGCCTGTCTCAAATGGTTTATAGTATATTATGGAAGATAACTACAATATAAGAGTATTCAAGCTAGATGGAGAGATGGATAGATAGGCAAGTAGACAAGTAGATAGATAGACAAGTAGATAGATAGACAGACAGATGAACAAGTAGATAGATAGATAGATAGATAGATAGATAGATAGATAGATAGATAGATGGATGGATGGATAGATAGATAGATAGATAGATAAAGACAGATGGTGTAAGTTGAGAGAAGAAAGCACTAGCATCTGAAGGGGAAAAATTATGGCCTGGAAATCAGGAAGCCTAATTTCTCCAATTTCTAACACTTACTACTCACACAGTAAGACCAACTTCCAGAAGACTTGAATTCCCTAACTGTAAAGCAGAGAAAATTGTTGTTGTTGTTTGTCCTTCATTCTCAAAGAGGACCTTGTCATCAGGGAGGTGATGTCATCATATGCAAGTAAACTGGAATCAAGGGAGAGAGGGCTGGGCAAGGTCATCTGCCTCACTTTCCCCTCCAGAGCCATCTGGGTCCAGTGGCAAGATATAGATCAGAACAAATGGAAATGGCTCTGGATTCAATGGGAGCCCTTGGCCTTTTTAAGCTAAGGATAGTTTGACTGAAACTGCATCCATTCAGTGATTAAGGCTAGGTAGCAATTGAGGCAAAGAATCCCCCCTTTCACTAAGTAAAAAAAAAAATCTAAATAAATGAATAAATAGGTGAATCTGGGAGGAGAAGACTCACGATTTCTTATTTGCTCTACCTACTTCACAGGGTTATTTTGATGAATGCACTTTGTCAGTTCTAAAATGCTATAGGAATCTTTCTCCTTTCTAGTTTACTCACTGAACTTCAAACATCCTTTGTCCCATCCTTCCTCTCCATTTCCCTTTTGCTTGGAATGTTTATCTACAGACATGCACATACATATATACCTCACACACAAACAGCTCCAAGGCCTTTCATGCCCAGCTCCAAATCTACCTCCACCATGGAACCTTCCTTCCCTGCTCACCTTACTTCCAACTGGGCATAACGGAGCTATTCCTCCTCTGAAGTCCCCAGTTACTTGATCTGTATGTTTCCTACTGCACTGACCTTATGGTAGTGATTTGTGTAGACATCCTATCTCCCCATCCAGATAATAATAACAGTAACACTGATGTTTAAATAATCTTTATACTTCTATCATGCGTCTCACCCTGGAGATGACTTCCCCCTGCAATCTTCTCTTCTAATTCATTGGCAGTTCGTGGCCTGGACTACCATGGCATGATATGGCCAGGCTATGCTTATTTCACTCCCATCTCTAATCATCACTCTCTAGACCATTCCACCTTCCATCCAGAAGTGTCACTTCCAACTTCTAATCTGCTTTATTGTTATCTTTTATCATTAGAATATAAGCTTAGGGTTGGGGACAGAACTGTCTTTTTTGCTTATATTTGTAGGCCTAGCATGGTTCTAGCAACAAGTAAGCACTTAGTGATTTATTTCTTAGATCATTTATGCCTCATAACACCAAGAAGTAGGTCATTATCCTCAATAGAAGAATAAATGAAAACAAGGAGTGGTATATGATGTTCTCATTGTCACCACTAGAAAGAATACAAAGGAACATTTGAACCTATGTCCTCTTAGCTACAAATCCAATACCTCATTCATTCTATCAGGCTGCCTTGCCTACCTAGTGATAAATCATAACTTTTTGATGATTCCTCAATAGTTGTTGAATATCTACTATCACTCTAGGGGATTATAAGAAATATTTTTAAAAATACCTGTCCTCAAGGGTTATACAATGTAGTAGGTACCTAAAAAACACACATGCAAATAAAAATATAGGAAAGTATCTGATAAATCATATCTATGATGATGATGATGATGATATCTGACATTTTCTTTGAAACTTTTATAAAGCACTTTCTTTACAATAGTGCTATGAGGTTAGTGGGGAAAATAATGAGCACCAAAGTAGTTAGAAAGGACAGATTATTATAGTTTTGCAATAGTCAGAGCTTCCTGAAGAAGATTTCACTTGAGCCGAGTTTAAAGGGTGGGAATTAATTTGTTGAGACAAAGAAAAGAGATATTCCTTCTAGGAGGAGGGAATTTCATGAATATATTTATATATTTAGTGGACAACTTTTGTTGAATTGGAAGCTTTGTAAAGGGATCCTGAGAGATAAGATTGAAAAAACAGATTGGGTTGAGATTGTGAAAAGCTTTGAATGCCAGGATAAAGAATTCTGACTATATCCTATAAGCAATAGGGAATTGGTTCCCACACTGGGATAAAATTATATATCATATATATATATATATATATATATATATATATATATATATATATATATATATATATATATATATATATATATATATATGTATGTTTCCTTCCAAATATTTGCCTCTTGGATTTGTATCAGAGTCTTCCCTAATTTCATTTATGATCATTTCATTTTCTAAATGTGTGGTTATTGTGTTCTCTGCACCATTTGGCTAAACTCAATAAAGACCAAATTACTAACATCTGGATAACTGTATTTGCTTCCCTTTTTTACTTTGGAGTAAACTTAATGTAAGACTGGATTGACAGCCAAAGCCTGCTACCCTCTACTTATCCACAGCTGCAGGACCAGTGATCCTCAATCTTCTGAATCCCAGATTCTTTAATAGGGGTTTCTTGGCCAGTCCTTTCGATCTTTAGCTCCACTTTATATTTTAGCTCCAAAGAACCACCAAAAATGGGAGTCTCTTGAATAATAGGAGAACTGTTATTGGAAGGGACCAAAAAGACAATCTAGTCCAACTCATACCTGAAGAAGGAAATGCAGCCAACTGGTGAAAAGAAGACCCAGAAGGGATAAGAGTTATGTCTTCAAGTTTTTGAAAGGCTGCCATGTTAAAGAGGAATTAGGCTTGCTGTTCTTGGCCCCAGAAGGCAGAACTAAAAGTAATGGGTGGAAGTTGCAGAGAGACAGAATTTGGCTTGAAGTAAGGGAGACTACTGTAATTTTACTACAATTAGGTAGAGCTCTCCAAAATCAGAATGGACTGCTTTGGGAGTTAGCCTCTCAATCACTGTAAGTTTACCAAGGGAGACTCAATAATCACTTGTTGATTAATAGAAGAACTGAAGCCCTTGGAGGTAGGAAGCACCTGCTCAAAGATGTTCTAGGACAATTGTTTTTAACCATGCCATGTGTGAGA
This sequence comes from Sminthopsis crassicaudata, assembly GCF_048593235.1. NCBI lineage: Eukaryota > Metazoa > Chordata > Mammalia > Dasyuromorphia > Dasyuridae > Sminthopsis > Sminthopsis crassicaudata. The sequence goes on from NC_133617.1 coordinate 366,743,041, forward strand.
GTGTGTGTGTGTGTGTGTGTGTGTGTGTGTGTGTGTGTGTGTGTGTGTGTATGTGTGCTGGACTCCTTCAGCAGTCTGATGAAGCCTTTTCCAAAAAAAAGTTTTTAAATACATAAAACAAAAGCCATTGAGTTCCAAAAGAAACCAGTTATACTGAACAATAGTTACTTTTTTTTTTTTTTTAACATTCATGGACCCCATATTAAGAATCCCTATTCCTACATGTAAAATGTAATGATCAAGACAGCACTAGTACCACTCCCTATTTGTCATTTAATCAACAAATATAATACTAAGTGTATATTATGCACTTATGTGTGTATTGGGTTGCCCTGTACAAAAAAGTTGGGGGTTAACAAAAGAATTCAATTCAAATAACTTCAACAAACATTTATTAAGCGTCTATTATGAACTTTGCTAGGCCCTAAGAATGCTTAGATGAAATACAGCCAATGATTTCAAGGAGCCTAATGTAGGATGATAAAATAATAAGTACAAAATAACCTTATGACTCAAGTCAGAATAAGAAAAGTGCACAATAGAAATCTAGAGAACCATATGAAGTTTGAGAAGGAATGGATCTGTGACCTCAAGAAGTGGGAGAGAGAAAACTAACATATGAGCCAGTAGAAAAGCAATATCAGGCAATTAATTCCCCAAATTTGTAGATCAAATTGTAAATGCTCTGGTATATAGAGAAGAGAGAGACCTTCATGTCCCAAAGCACTCAAGGAAAGCCTTTAGGAGAAAATGGGACTTAAAGGGTGGCTAAGATTAGGAGGATAAAAAGGAGGAGAGTGAGTCATTCAGGCAAGGAAATAACACAAAGAAGAAGTACAGGAATAGAAATAAACAAGATGTGTTTGGGGGATGTGACTAAATAAACCATTAAACTTAAATTAAGGATACTATCTACTTTCCCTGGCCCACCAGGCTCCCTTTATAAAGGTAGAAAGATAGGTTGCCAACCACTGAAAAATTACATGTCCTCTCTTCACTGCAGAGGTGGTGGACTAGGATGTGGAATTTTGCATATACTGACAGACATGGTGGGCTGACTTTTTTTCCTCTTTAATTTTTTAACCTTTGTTATAAGAAATGGCTCACTGGGCATGAAGGGAAAGGGAAATATAAAGAAATTACTGGGATGCAAAAAGAAAGGATGCCATCTTCAAGAAAGGAAGGGAAAGAGAATAGAAGGAAAGAGGAAAGAAGGGCAGGAGAGGCGAGGAGAAGAAATAGAAACAAAAGGAAGAAAAGGAGTGAGTTGTGGGACAAAGAAGAGAATCAGAGGAGATACAAAAGTGGTAGGTTGGGAGAAGGCAAGCTGGACCCACAAACTTTAGGACTTAGTTTTTTCATTGGTAAAATAAGTATTTGGATTGCAATTCAACGAATTTGACCAACTATTTTAATGTCCATTGTAGGTAGAGTATTATGTTAATTGTCAAAGGAATTGTAGTTTAAATAAAATGGGATCTGCTTTCATGGAGCTTATTGTCTATGTTATAAGGCCAGAAAATCTAACTGTTTTTTCCCAGGTCTGTTGATCTATAACTATGAACAAAAATCTCCTTTAGAAGAAACCCCAGTTCAGGTTAGTGTCCAAAATTAGGAACCCAGAGCTTGTCACAGCAATTACAATGAGAGAATCAGGAAATGGAAGACAGACACTGAATCTAAAGAGCTCCTTCCTTCTATCTTTTCTATAATCTTAATCATCCACAGAGCAAGTCCTTCAAGAAACTATCCAAATTGCTTTTATATGGACAGATTGGGTGGTTTGGGGATAATAGAAGGATCAAGACAGGGTAGGTTTTACCATCTCATAGAATAGATTAGTCTGAAGTTAAAGCCTAAAGTCACTGTAGTTTAGGGATTTTATACTGTTGTACCCATAGATTCACAGCAGATACTCAGTAAAATCTATTAATTGACTGGAGTCAAGGATACATCCTGGTATCATAAAAAGAGAACCCAAAGTTCAAGTCCTGATTCTATCATTTATCTGAATCCATTAAAATGTGAGTTCCTGGAGGGTAGAAATTGCTTCAGTCTCTATATTTGTATCTCCATCATTTAACAGTGTCTTGTGCTTAATAATAGTAGCTACTTAATAAATACTTGAGGATTAAATTTCCCATTCTGGGGGTCAGTTACTGCCTCTCTAAAATGATGGGATTAGACTAAATGATTGCTAGAGTCTCTTCTGGTTCTGGTATTCTGTGACCGATTGGAGGATAGTTGCATGTACTCAGTGGGAATAGTGGGTGTGGAGTCACAGAAAGAAATGGGGAAGCTTAAGCAGAGAGACGGTATTAAGGACAAACAGAAAAGAGATGGCCTGGGAACCATTCATAATCTTAGAAGGGTGAACTCTCCTCGGGCCTTGCATTTGTGATGATTTCCATGCAGCCCCTTGCCCTAGAAGGCCATCCAAGGGGGAAAATTCCCATTAACCCCTTGGAGAAGAAACATGGTCACTTGTTGCTATGAGGTGACCAGTCAAGGAGAAAACAATTAGGGATGCTGGAGCTCTCTTCCCATGAGGCTATGGAAGGGAGAAAATGCCTAAGGAAAGGGGTAGGATGGGAAATATCTGAGAGGGTAATTGGTAAATATTATCATTTCATTACATTGGCCTGCTTCACCTCAGTCCCGTTGTAGCAAGTGCTGCATTTAAATCACGCTGTCTGACTGTGGCAGATTTAATTGAGTAGCCACTGAAAAAGAAATTATCCCTGTGCTATTAATTTTTATAGTTCCTCGGGGCTTTTAAAAAGTGTTTGGATTTTCTAGGTCTTTGAAAATGAAAACATTAAATTTTATTAAAAGGAAACACAGGGGGGCTGGCAGGCTCAGCTTGGCCATGAAGGCAATGGTTGGTTCAAGCTGATGGGAGGATTCAGGCCCTCCTGGCCATGACAAGAATCCTGCTGGTTTTAGAATAAGAGTCCTGCAGTTCCCCACCCCCATGCAGTGTGCTCCCAGGCCTTTCATTACCTCCTGCCAGCTGAGAGCTCCAACTGGCCATTTGGGGTTCAGTCTCCTGGTTCCCTCGATGTGGGACACAGCAGCATGGAACAAAATTAATAATAACAGTAGTTACATAGCACTTTATACACAACTTTGTGAGAGAGGCAGGAGGGGTATTACTGGTCTCCCTTTGCTGAAGAAGATGCAAATATTCAGGACTTGAGTTTCTCCCTCTTTTTTCAGAGCTACTCATGCTGCCAGGGGAACAGGTAGAGATGAAAGAAGTTCCTTCCTAATGAGTATAATCCATTTATTAATCAGGAGTATTTAGTTGGTGAAGGATCATAGGGTCATGATTCGAAGCTGGAAAAGACCTTAGAGACTATTAAATCCATCCTTCTCCCTTTAACAACTGATTCACAAAGGTTAATTTTTTTTGTCACACATAAAGCACCCACTGGGTGCAAGGAAAACACTATGGGCCATGTGTTATGGGAACATAAGAGAAATAAAGGAGCACTTTGGCCTGTGTTTTCAAGAAGCTTACCATCTACCATGTGATGACAAGATTAACAAATGAGGCCATTAAAGAACAATAGAAGGCAATGTGAAATTAAGTGTTTTGTTGTGCTGTTCAGACTTCTTCCAGTTCTCTATTTCAGAGAGATTAATATGATCTAGAAGAGTACTAGAAGGCATCTTGGAGACCTCGGAGCCAAGGAAACAATCCACAAGCATTTACTAAGCAGCTTCTCTGTGCTTTGTGTTAAGGGTACACAGGCAAAAATATAGTCCTTTCTCTCAAAAAGCTTATGCTTGAATGGGTTAGCATGGTGACATAGGCCTGAGAATGGACATATTCAAAAGAAATGGCTTCAATATAAGTTGCTGTTCATTCAGTTGTGCCCAACTCTTCCTGACTTCAATTGGGGTTTTCTTAGCAAAGATCTGGAGTGGTTTGCCATTTCCTTCTTCAATGTGTCCCCATTTTAAAGATGAAGAACTGAGGTAAATAGAGTACATGTGTTTGGATTTGACTTGTACATGGTCACATAATGTCTTTGAGGGCACATTTAAACTCAGATCTAGCTGCCCCATTATAAGTAAAGAGCCAACACATCCTAAGCCTTAAGGGATACTGAGAGTACAAATAATTGTTAGTCAGCAGACCTTAAAACAATGCAAAACTGTATAATCAACTTTTCCATTCTTCAGAATATAAAAAAGATCAGAGATTCTCTTCTGCCTCTGCAGTCCACAACTCTGCCTCCAATAGAAATATCATGAGGTATACTATGTTAGAATGTGGTTTTCTGCCTCGTAAGCTTAATAATAAATACTGTTCTTCCCACTTCCCCTCATATAGCCAATTGAATTCTATAATTTTTATTAAATGTCTACCATGCGCGAGGCATTTTGTGGACATTGGGGATATGAAGACCAAAAAAAAATTTAAAAATCCCTAACTTCAGAGAATATACACTCCATATTTAACTATAGATCATAGATTTCATAAATTTAATCCTTCTTCAACCTATTTTTATTTTCAGCTCATACCATCTCTTAGAAGCTGAAAGTTTTAAAAATTGACTCCTCATTTATGGAATTAAAACTACCTTTCACTGGTTTTCCTTTTTCATTACTCAAAATGATCCCTCAATCCATTCTCTAGGGTTTGGTGAACAAGGCCATGTTTTCCCTCTTTTCTCTTCATTGACTCTAGGACTCTAGAGACTTTAGTCCTATCTCTATGGGTTTGTTTTTCAAGAAAACCACAATCCAGTTACAGGAGAGCAGATGGTTAATTATGCTGAGTACAGGGGCTGCAGCAAACTGAAGGGTTCTTTTCGCCTGGAGAGCTGAGACTCAGAGAGAAGCCTCGAAAATACTAACATCAGGACCTTGAGGTGATATGTTTGAATGAAAGGGGTGGACATACCAAATTGTTGACAGTTTAATGATTTTCTAAAACCATTTTTGGTGGAAATTCTGACATTGTGCTGAGTGGTTTTCTTTAAACCCTTGAAAGCCCATTCTCCATGCCTTCATTTCTATGGTTGACATATTTTCCAAAGTCATCTCGCATCCATTAGTTCTTTTGATCCCCACAGCAGCCTTGCTAAGTAAGAAGAGGCAGATCACATTATTTTTATTAGATAGCTGGGGAAAATATTAGTACTAAAACCCAGAACCCACAGAGGTGATGTGGTATATCCATTTAAGTTATTTTGGATTAGGAATATTTATCTAGGGAGGCAGTGGTGAGGGAAGAGCAGAAACAGATCAGCTTGAAGTAATTTCTTATTAAAAGTCAAGAATTGGTTTATGGTATTTAATGAGAACTAGAGTCCCATTCTACTGCTAGAAGGCACAGTGCATGAGGCACTGGGTTTGGAGTCAGAAAGAGCTGACTTTAATCTACTTTTAAATATTTAATCACTATGTGACCTTGGGCAACTTCAAACTTTGCCTCAGTTTCCTCATCTATAAAATGGGGATTAAAAAGAGTACCTACCTACCTCCTAGAGTTGTAGTAAGGATCAAATGAGATAATATTTGTAAAGTTCTTAGCATAGTGCCTGGACCATATTAGGCACTATATATAAATGCCTATCTTCATCCCCCTTCTAATTCTGGTACTAATAGGGGATGACAGGCTATTGAACTTGAATTATTCCCATGCTAGCAGGCCCATCTTTTATGTTGGTATCACATCCAATTAGTTTTGTGTTACTTGACTTAAATATGAGTTGTCCAAGGGCACATAGAAAGTTAGTGACAGAGCTAACACTCATTATCAGTTTAGTCTAGAACGCTCTCTCCTCTAGATCAAGAAAAGCAAGAGTGCCCCAAATTCCATGGGTATTGGCAATTTTTTACTGTTGTACTAGTGGATCTTGAACTAAATCTGAGCAGGCGATCATATCCACAATTCATTGTTGCTAAGAACTTTACAAATATTATCTCATTTGATCCTTACTACAACTCTAGGAGGTAGGTAGGTACTCTTTTTAATCCCCATTTTATAGATGAGGAAACTGAGGCAAAGTTTGAAGTTGCCCAAGGTCACATAGTGATTAAATATTTAAAAGTAGATTAAAGTCAGCTCTTTCTGACTCCAAACCCAGTGCCCCATGCACTGTGCCTTCTAGCAGTAGAATGGGACTCTAGTTCTCATTAAATACCATAAACCAATTCTTGACTTTTAATAAGAAATTACTTCAAGCTGATCTGTTTCTGCTCTTCCCTCACCACTGCCTCCCTAAATAAATATTCCTAATCCCTAACCAAAATAACTTAAATGGATATACCACATCACCTATGTGGGTTCTGGGTTTTAGTACTAATATTTTCCCTAGCTATCTAATTACTCTGGTAATATTAATATATCATACAATACTGTCTGTGAAGTTTTCTTGGCAAATATTACCAGAGTACTTTGCCACCTTTTAATGGATTAAGGTAAACAGAGGTTAAGTAACTTGTCCTTAAGTGATTTAAGAGTTACACATCAAATAGCTGTCTAGACTAAATTTGAACTCAGATCTTCCTGACTCCAAACCAAGCAGTCTATCTACTCAGCCATACCATTTATACATTACTTTAAAGATCTTGATCCATCACTGGATCAAGTATTTGTTCAATACCTATTACCAGCAAAGCACTAAGTAAAGCACAAAGTAAGGTACTTGCTTTCTATTGAGGAATACAGCATGAGCACAGACCAGCAACTATAAGGAAGCCAGGAGTACTGACAAATGAGGAAATCAAGAAAGGGTTTACAGAGGAGGTGGAACTTTAGTGGTTTTAATCATTGCTCCATTTGAAGACAAAGAATTCAGAAGAAAAAGTTAAAACTAGGGAATGAGCAGCTAATTAATATGGTGGGGTCTTAAAATGGATTTGAATTTCAAAAATGGACTCTTGGTCAGTGCTGGAGAGGGGCAGAACAACTGTATTTTTTTTCTGGTTCTTGAAAATCTGGTTCTTTACAAAAAGTCTCTAAGCAAAAAATAAAAAAAAAAGGAAAGGGAAAGGAAAATCTATACATTTATCAAGCTAAATAGTATGAAGGGTAACTATGATGTGGAAAGAATAATAATAAAGATTACCAGAAATTTATAGGATAAAAAACTAAGGAAATTACCAATGATAAAACCCATATCTTCATATGTATTATATAAATTCACAAAGTATGGATAATATGAATTTTGAATTAGTTGACTTGAAAAGAGGCAAATCTGATATTATAGATATCACTAAAACTTGTGGCATGAGACCCATGACTGGAATATGACCATTTTGACGAGCATACCTTATTTAAAAGGACCAGGAAAGCCTAAAATAAGTTGGGAGAAGTGGAGTAGAAGCAAGAAAAATCACAGATCAGAGAGGGAATTAGAACAGAATAGCCGTATATATTGAGAAGACACCTACATATGAGGAAATTCAAGAACTAGAAGAAATATGATAAAGCAAATTGGGGTAAAAATAAACAAAGACAATAATAGAGAAAACATAGTAAATATTATAATACAAACTACTTGATTAGAAAGAGGAAACATATGAGTTCAGGAGACAAATCAAAAGGCTAATATGTACATGGGTAACTTCAGTTATTCATAAATCTGATGAAACTCTTTCAACCAAAACAAAGAAATAACAATTTATTGTATTGCTTTGGGGAATTTTTTTTCTTTAAATGGTGGAAGAAACAATTTAGAGAACTGATTATCACCAACAAAGAGTAACTTACTACAACAAGAGCAATGATGGAAAGCCTGAGGAGACATGATCAATCTATCTTCTCATTTGGGATAGAGGAGATGAAAAGCAGCCTTGTCTGTCATGCACCCTTGATTTGGAGAGCTCTGATTTCAAAGAATCATGGGAAAGAATAAATAGAACCCAATGGCTTTATAGAAGCCAGCCCAAAATGAATGGAAAAAATCTCAAGACTAAAATTCTATAGACACAAAGAGAAAATATACCAACAATAAGGAAAGGTTGGAGTTGACCTAAGAGCCATAGAGATCTGACTGACCAAATGAGCTGTGTGTGTGTGTGTGTGTGTGTGTGTGTGTGTGTGTGTGTTTTAAACATTCTAAGAGGAATTCTTAGAGGATGAAAACAAGAGCAAGTAATGGAGGGTGAAGGCAAAAGGGTGTAGCACAAATTTAAGTATACTGTCAGGAGTGTTCTACTCTGAATGAGCTAAGGTTCCTTAGGAAAATTAAGAATAAAAGTTTTCCCAACTACACTGGGGAAAAATGGAAAGTCAAAGACAGAAAAGAATTCCTATTTCAGAAAGACAGGAAAAAATAAAAGATGAGAAATATACACACACAAATTCATCTATTTTGCTTCTGTTTTTCTCTGTCAAGAATAATAACCTTTGGAATAGGAAGGACAAACCAAAAATGGCTCATAGAAAACTGAAGCCCAAGATAAATCGGAAGACAGTATGAACTGTCCTTAATGAATTCAAATCATCAAGCTCCTGATGAGCCGCATCTTAGAATACTGAAAGAACTGGCAAATATGATTGCCAAGCTATTCAGTGATATCTGAAATATCTTAAAGACTACTACAGTGCCTTAGGACTCTAGAAGGGCAAATGTCCCAATTAAAAAAAAAAAAAAAAAAAAGGAATAGAGTGTATGAACCATATTCCAGTGAATTGGCTCTGCCAGAAAAATTTTAGGATATGATATTAAAGTGTGGTTAGAAAACATTCAGAAATGGAAGTAATAGCCACAAAGAGTCCATATAGCTTCATCAAGAATAAGTAATTCAGACTCACCTCAACTAGGCAGTATAGTGGACAGAGTGCTAGCCTGGAGTCAAAAAGACCTGAGTTCAAATATGTTCTCAGACCCTAAGTTGTTGGACAAGCCAACCTCTGTCCTAATTTCTTCTTCTATAAAATAAAGATTGTATAATGCTATTGTATAATAGCACCTACTTCCCACGGTGGTTGTGAGAATCAAATTAGATAATTGCAAAGTGTTTAACACAGTGCCTGGCACATAGTGAGTGCTGTATAAATGTTATTTATCATCATCTTTTTTACCAGGTCATTAGAGAGAGCATTTGAAAAGAATATCTCAAGTTATTTTTAGTAAACAAGTTAGAGAGACATGGCTTAGCCAACAGAGTTAGTTGAATAATTAGATCTAAAAAGTAATTATTAATGAAGACTCATTTTTGTGAATTCAAAGCTGGCCTCAGACATTAACCAGCTGTGTGATTCTGATTTTAATACTGTTATGTCTCAGTTTCCTTATCTGTCAAAAAAAAAAAAACTAGAGAAGATGTAACAAGCCACTTTAGCATCTTTGCCAAAAAAAACCCAAAATGAAATCACAGCCACACAACTCAAAAATGAGTGAACAGCAACAAAGAATGGTTTATTATTCTCTTGGAAAGAAGTCTCTAAGGAAGTACCTCAGAGAACTGTGCTATTTACACAGTTGTTTTTTTTTTTATTTGTTTGTTTGTTTGTCTAAAAGACAAAGTAATAGATGGCACATTGGGCAAATTGGAAAGATGGTACAAAGATGAAATGACTAGCTAACACATTAAATAGATACAGAATTTTTTTTAATTCTTTGAAAAACTAGGAAAGATCAGGGAAGTATGCCTAGATAAAAATTCATCACAAGAAAATCTGGATGTTGCATCATATGCCACCTCCAAAGGAGTCAACATTGTGATTTATAGGATAGCTGAGAGCTAATGAATTCTTAAATTGTTTTAAGAGAGAAAGGTATAAATTGTCTATGCTGTAAAATTACCCATACACATATCTGGTAAATAAAAACTATTAAAAAAAAGAGAGAGAGGCATAGAAATAAGGGGGTGACATTACTATTACACTCTGATCTAGTCAGACCAAGATGTTCTGCTCTGGATGCAACATTTTTGGAAAGAAGTGGATATACTATAAAGTGTTCAGAGGAAGGCAGTCAGGATGGTGAAGGGTAGAGGTGTAAAATATTGGCCTGTAACAACAAATACTCTCAAGTACAATTCAAACCAAATTAAAGTTTAATTTGGAAATACTTAACAAAATTTTGAAAATACAATAGAACATAAATAATGGTAATATGTGGGATCTTTCAAGTCAATATACAGTCTTCAGGGATCTTTACATATGACTTAGTGGTCTTGGTTCTATTTGAACTTGAACTGACTAATAAAGAGTTTCAAGACCATGACCTGTAATGGTCAACTGAAGGAAGCTGGGCTGTTTATTTTAGGAAAGAAAAGGTAGGCATATTCAATTCAAAAAGTGTTTGTGAAACTCCTACTATGTGCCAGGTGTTCCTCCAGGTCCTAGGACTTGCAAAGACTATTTTGTTTTGTCTTTCAGCAAAGACAAAACAAAATAGTCGCTGCTTTCCAGAAACTTTTATTGTATTAGGAGGAAGCAAGCACAAAAGTAAATAAATATAAATTAACCTTTGAGGTGAAGCTGAAAATGCACTAGCACTTTAAAGAAACAAGAAAAGGTCTCTTGTAAGAGGAGGCTCCTGAGCTGAGCTTTGGAGGGAATGGCAGGTTCCAAGAAGCAGAGATCCGGTGGGAGTTCATTGTAGACATGAAGCACACCTTGTGCTAAGGCTTGGAACCTGGAAATAAAATCCCCAGTTTAAAGACTAAGAAGAGTCTGGTCTTCCTAAAGTACATGAAGGGAAGTAGTAAATGACCAGAATGGAAGGAAAGTTTGAAGCCAATTATTGAAGTGGTTTAAATGCCAAATCAAGTTTTTATCCTAGAAGTAATAGAAAGACCATGAGAAGAGGAATATCATGGTTGGACATATACTTTAAGAATATCAGTAGTAATTAAATGGAGGATTAATTGGAGAGGGGGAAAGATGGATGCAAGGAAACTAATTTGAATACTTTTTCAGTAATACAGGAAAGACATGCAAAGGATATGCATTAGCCATTGTAATTAAAAAAAAAAAAAGAAAGGAGATGTATGTGAGATGGATGTACAATGGACAAGACTGAATAACTAATCAGATATGGAGGATGGCAAAAAAATGAAGACTTGAGAAAAATTAAGAGTTAAGGATGACTCCTAGAATTTGAATCTTGAATCAAGAGAAGGATGGTGACTTCCATCAAAGAAAAAATAGGCAGAGTACTGAAAAGGGCTGTGTTTATGGGCAGAAGAAATGGCTTTAGGGGGATCATATATGTCTTCAGATATCTGAAGGATTGCTATATGTCATAGTCCATTTTGGTCCCAGAGATTAGATCTTTAGAGTAGAAGTTTTAGAGACAAATCTAAGTTCACTATAAAGAAAACTATCCCAACAATTAGAAGTACCCCAAAGTGGAATGGTCTATGTGGAAAGGATAAATAACCATTTATCATGTGTCGTAGAAGGGAAATCTTCTTCTGTGTATTTGGATGAGAGGCCTTTGAAATTCCCACCACCTCTGAGATTCCATGAACCAACTAAAGAAAGAATTGTTCTTGGAAGGAGAGAGGAAAGGAGGCAGTGCTGAAAGCATGTTTTGTGGGGGAAAGGGAGGGAGGTAATTGGGACTAAATGACTTGACCAGGGTCACACAGTTAATAGTATCTGAGTGTCTGAATTTGAACTCAGTTCCTCCTGACTTCCATTGCACCATCTAGTTTTCCCTTCTATGTTTCACATGAAATGGCAGGATAGTTTCTGTCCTCTCTGAAAAAAAAAAAAAAAAAAAAAGCTGGATGGTACGAATGATGTGCTGGCAAATGCTTAACAACCCAAGATCTCTGGAGGGAAAAATATATCCATGATATACTTTTAAGTTTAATCTTCATTTTAACATTTGTTTCATCATTTAAGTCTAGAAAATTTGCAAAACAATAAATTAAGCTATGATTTGTAGTGTTTGGTTATTTCCAAGTATAAAAGTGACTGCTGAAAAAATATAACAACCAGCTTTCCCAAGCCAGCTCAAGCTGGCTCTAGTACACTCCTGGATAGCACTCTACTCTATTCATTTTCATTTCATGACCTGTGCTCAGTCCAGTTATTCTCTTTGCTCATCTGCATTGTACATTCAGTCTTTCCATCTGACATTTAAGGCCACATACAGATAATTTGCCAAACTTTCATTTCAATCTCACCATCCACATGGACCTTTAGGGGTTTGGCCTTTTGCCTGCTGATGTCAGTAACAATTTTTAAAAACCATTTTATAGGGATGAAAAAAAGTTAAATGTTAAAAGGGGGAATTAAAATTAAAAAGGTAATTTACAGAGCACAAAGTCAAGACTTTTCTAAAAAGATCACATTGTGTTGTGGCTTGTTTTCTGAGATGTTGGGATAAGCTCCAGTGAATGTATACATTTTGGGGAAAGTGGGAAGCATCTCCAAATATATTTTTAATGAAATCTTTTCAGGTGGCAGTGAAAACCAAGAGCCATAAAAAATAAAAACAACTAAGAAACACATGACATGAAAAGATCATTGGTGATTTATTCTAGCTTAGTGTCTGGAAGAAGGAGTAAATTTCTATGGTTCTGTCTTTTCTCGTCTCATTTTATAGAACTGTGGGTGAGACATTTCTTTAAGTAGGAGGTGGGAGCAGTTGGTTCGAGTTAGACCCAACCATGCTCACAAAGAGCTTTACCTTCCTAAAGGTCCCAAATGACATGTAAAACAGACCCAATAGCCAAGCCAATCCTCTGATGCTATTCATTATCTGAGTAGCTCAGTTTAATATCCAGCAGTGGATATCATAATTGAAATAACATACTTGCCTATGCAATGAAGAGGTAAAAATTACCCTTATTGTCAACGTGGCTGATTTTTTGTTTTTTCCAACATCTCACAAGTGCTCTGAGAGTCCCAAGCATCTGTTAGGAACACTTACTCCCCCCACCCCTTCCCAGTTAGCAGCTGCCTCTTCTTGCTACTAAGGGAAGAAGGCTTCCAAAGCAAAACTAGGAGGAAAATTCCACTGGTCCTTTAGTAATCTTGATGCATCTTAAAGGAACCCCAGAAGATTAGCCATCAGGATGGTATGGCCAATGCAGATCTGACTCTTCTTGTGGGAGGCTGCTTTTCTTGTCCCTCGTTGGCTTTCAAAACTATTAGCATAATGTGCTTACTTCTAAAAGGTAGTAGAATTTTGGGAGAAAGGAAGTCAGATTATCACTTAAAATAAGAAAATCATAAAAATAAAATTCAATATGTTTTTCTTGATGCTTTGTTTCTGAAGTAAATCAGCAGTTTTTCCAGATTTTATAGTTGGAATATTAATGATGGAAGACCCTCAAGGTTTCCAGGAGAGAATGTGTATGTAAGCATGTGTTGTGTAGTTGTGAAATAATTATTTTATTTCCCAGGAAGCTGTAGTGAAATGATAACTGAACTTGAGAAGCAGTGTTTTGTGGTGGAAAGAATAGTGGATTTCTAGTCAGAGAATCTGGATTCAAATCTTCCCTCTGTTGGCCCAACAACTCCCCCAACTTACTCCCTACAGAAATATCCTCCATGCAGTTCTCGAAAGTAAGATGTGGAAAGACAGAGTAACAGAAATCTCCTTCTTCTTCCAGACACTAATCTGTATGACCTTGAGAGATCCCTTCCACTTAAGACCTCTACATTCCCTAACACCCCTAAATCATACGATACTCTGACTAGAGACCTTGGCTCTAGTCATAACAGCATTACTAATTGGCTATGTGACCTCACATCTATTGCTCCAAGCAAAGAAGGGACAATAGAGTTGGCAGCCACATAGGGATCAACAAGAGACACCTCAAAATTTGCTGTTCTTGCTCACTCGTTTTCAGTCCTGTCTGTGACCCCATTTGAAGTTTTCTTGGCAAAGTACTAAAGACATTTGCCAATTCCTTCTCATTTTTCAAATGAGGAAACTGAGGCAAAGAAGGTTAAGTTGCCCAGGGTCACAGCTAATAAGTATCTATGACCAGACTTGATAATAGTTTGTGGGGTTTTTTTTTCAAAATTCTTGCAAAGATCGTTTTCAACATTCACCCTTCCAGAACTTTGTGTTCCAAATTCTTTCCCCCTGCCCCATCTTTTAGATATCATATAATTCCATATAGTTTAAACATATGCAATTCTTCTAAACTTATTTCCACATTTATCACGCTACACAAGAAAAATCAGATCCAAAAGGGGAAAAAATGAGAAAGGGGAAAAAAAGCAAGCAACCAACAATTAAAAAAAGTGAAAATACTATGTTGTGATCCACATTCATTCTTCACAGCCTTCTCTCTGGATGCAGATGGCTCTCTCCATCACAAGTCTATTAGAATTGGCCTAAATCACCTTATTGTTAAAAAGAACCAAGTCCATCCCGGTTGATAATTATATAATTTTGCTGTTGCTTTGTACAATCTCTTGGTTCTGCTCACTTTACTTAGCATCAATTCATAAAAGGCTTTCCAGGTATGGCCAGAATCTTCCAGACTCCAGGCCCAGCATTCTATCTGTAGTAGCTTTTATAAAAGCACAATTTTTTAATCCTCCAAAATTCTATACTTCATGTCAAGTAAGTAAAATATGCTTTTTTTCTATATCTTGATAATAACTCCAAAGTGGTAAACCTGGATGATTAGAAGACTGGGTCCATTAACAATTTATATTTTCTGTTTTCAATTGAGGCATCATTGCTGCACAGCAGTTCTTTTGTCTATTCATGCCATAGTGGTTGTTCCAAATTCTCTCTTCTCTCTTCAAGTACTTTACATTGTTTCTTCCCTTTTTTCTCAAATTGTTCCCTCACCCTTCCCCTCTAAAACAAAAGACTTAAACTTATGCCTTATGAAAAACTATAAAAACCATCCATCATAAGCTCTAGATTTTGACAAAGAGACCTTATTGCCAGAACCAGACTTCAAGCTGTGCCCTTAAGCCCATTCCTTCCAGCCTTCCTTATAAATTCACTCCCTCCAATATTTTCTTTCTTTCTTTGCTGGTTTATCATCCAATTCCTGCTACCTAACTATAGTTAACCTTCAAGACTGTCCCAATCTCTCTTCTTTTTCTCTCTCTCTTTGCTCTTTTGGTAATCTCATCAGCTCTTATGGGTTCAATTTTCATCTCTATGCAGATGATCTCCAAAATAGATATCCAGAAATAAATATCCATTTATCTATTTCCTGGAATCATCTACATATATAGTAAACATATATGTGTGTGCGCAAGTGTGTGTGTGTGTGTGTGTGTTTGTGTATATATATATATATATATATACACACATATTATATATGTATGTACGTATATATATATATATCAAGTTTCAGTCTCCCTCTGCATAGGTTTTTATTGCTATAATCTAATAATTTTACCATTATGTTAACACATAATATTGCATATATTATTAAATAATATATTGTTATAAATATGTACATAATAGATATAGATATATGCCCCATCTTAGGTCTCTGATTTGAATCAACAACCTATTGAATTTCTCCACCAAGATCACATGGTCCTCCAGGCTTGTAAAACCCAATGTGTCCAGGTGTAGGTCTTCTCCCATGTCTTCAGCTCTATTTTAAACTTCCCTTTTCCTTTTGAGGATGTCAGCTTCCTTCTAGGTCCCTCAGTTTGCAATAGCAAAGTACTCCTAAGCTCTTCCCTCTTCTTTGCTTGCCCCCCTCTTCTATCTAATCAGTTTTTAAGTCTTGAGATCTACTTCTATAACATCTGTCAAACCTTCTGATAATTAGCCTTTCTGAATTTAGCAAGATTTGTCCTCACATTACAAATATATAGTCTATCCCTAGGTCAGTACCCTCAAAGCCTTCCAATTTAATAGGTCCTTCCAGGGCTGATGTTCCACCCACATGGCTTTCAAAACTCAAGATCTCTTCCTAGCCAGGATGAGACATTGAAGGGGAACTTTAATGAAGAAGGACTTGAAAGAAAGAACAATTAAGTCACCCAAAATTGGCTTAAAATATTAGAACTTCTCAACCTGAAAAGATATAGGCTAAGAGGGGGAGTATAGTTTAAAAGATTATAACATAATGAAGGGGGTGGAAAACAAGAGCAAAGCTTTGTTCACCAAAAGCCAGAGTAATGGAACTGGGGGAAGGAAGAGTTCTAAGCATTTAAGAGGTAAATTTAGAACAAATCAAAGACTGTCCTACTTACAGAGCTTGTAAACTGTAAATCACTATATAAATGTGAGCAATTAGCATCCTCATCATTATTAGTATTATTATTTCACACTGGGGAGTCAATATGTAGAACTAATTATCCCTAGGGGTGGCACAGGCAGGAAATATAAATAGAATCAGCGAATCTCAGAATTGTAAGGGACATCAGAAGGCTTCATCTATCCGTGAGTGACCTCTATAACTTGCCTGAGAGGTTGTCACCTAGTCTTTGCTTGAAACATTCAAGAGGGATAACTCAGTACCCTTTAATCTGCTAACTCCTCATACCCGGTCAGCTTACAGAGTGGTACTGTCGCCTTAAGGGCTGAATGCTTGGACTTAGTTAGAGGGATTCTGTTGGTATTATCATGGCCCAGAAAACATCTTTATTCTTTACTTCATTAGCACGTTACCTTTAAAGCTTAAGTACATCCTTCTACATGGAGCCTCCCCATCCCATCATGTTGTATTTATTTTGCATATGATTATATATATATATATATACATGTTGTTGTTTCTCAATGTAGAATGTAAGCTCCTTGAGGACAGGGCTGTTTTGTTTCTGTATTTCCGGTGCCCGACATATGATTATCCTTGTTTGATTAATTGGTAGCTTTCCTAGGACAAGATGAACACCTGAGGGACAGCTTAATCAGCCAAGTGCTTCAGTGAGTTTATTTACAGAGGCCTTAGGGAGGCAATCTTTGGTGTGTAAACTGAACAGAATGTAAGAAAAGTATAAAACAGCTGCTTCTTTCAAGAATTTTTACACTCTAGTTCGAGACAAAACAGACTTACTGTACACGAAATACTCAGAGAATAAGCAAAAGAAATATAATCAAGTGCTATATCGTGTGACAAAGCATATTAATGCTTTAGAAAAGGAACAAATTTGACTATTTCAAAAGCTGATTTCCAAAGTCAATTAAATATATGAACCTGTGGTGTGACAGGTATATCTGAGTTGGGGACAAGGAGGTCTGACTAACTATATTGACAATTATATTGACTCTAGATAAGACATTAAAATGTAGAAAGCTGTGTACAAAAAGAACCAAAAAATGCCAGGAACTACAGTAAAGAAGCAAAACTAAGGGAACACAAATTGAGTCAAACCCTTGCTTCTGGATAACATAACCCTAGTACCAGTCAGGTCTTTTGGCCTGAATCCACCCACCTTCCTGGGGCTTTCCCCAAACCTAAAACAAAGGGAATTCATCAAAGGATTTTTCAGTTGCAGCAAATCTTAGAGTATCCCAGTGTTGTGACCGCATTAGTACCCTGGATATCTTAGAATCAGCCGGAGTCAGGATAAGCAAAAACTTTTATTCTTGGTCTTTTGGGGTCCCCATCAGGGAATTAGATATAGGAATCTCTACATCTTCTTTCTCTCTCTCCACCGCCAAAGAATGATCCTCCTTGTCCTACTCTATCTACCCTCTGATCTCTCTTCCCCTTACTCTATCCACACCCACAGATGGAGCCAGCAAAGAGTTGAGTAAGGTCATCCTCCAAATATGTTAATAGAGAATTGTCCAAATGATAATTAGCCTTAAGTGCTAGGTTACCTTACATTAAGTGCATCTGCTCAGTTCTAGCCCTTTATATCCCAGTCCAATCCTTTCTCTTTACAGGTAAGGAAACTAAAATCAGGAGACACTTAAGTGTTCTGCCTAGGAAGTGCCTGAACTCAGAACGGAATCCAGGTTTCTAACTTTATAGCAAACTGTCCGTCTGGAAAGGATGGTTCCTATTGTCTCTAGCAGGCAGCTCAGTTCAATGAACCACATAATTTAACCACAATACAGTGAGGACTCTATAGTAAATTATCTTTATTGTCATCTAAGCTTACATAATCACATACATGTACCCACCTGGGGTAGAACTGGGGGCAAGAACTATCCCCTTGTTAAATACTATTTCACAAAATATTGATTCCCTACAATTCTTCCTTTGCAACAACAACAACAACAAAATTTGGTTCTACACATATATATTGTACCTAGGATATACTATAAGATATTTAATATGTATGGGAATGCCTGCCATCTAGGGGAGGGGATGGAGGGAAGGAGGGGAAAAATTCGGAACAAAAGGGAGTACAAGGGATAATGTTGTAAAAAAAAAAAAAATTACCTATGCATATGTACTCTCAAAAAAATGTTATAATTATAAAATTAATTTAAAAAATTATTGATTCCCTCTGCTAGATTGCCACAAGGTAATTCATATCTGTCAAGGATGAGGTTTTAGTCTAAACTACATATATAAACACATACAAATATATTTGCACATAGATATAAATATGTGCATATATATTTATATGTATATATGTGTGTATGCATAAATACTTGCATATTTTATACTGTTTTTGATAATAATAATAACAAATAGCATTTACATCATGTTTTAACATTTTCAAGGAATATCTTCCCTCAACAACCCTTAAAGATAGATGATACTATTATCCCTGTTTTACAAATGAAGTAACTGAGAGGTCAGATGACATGCCCAGAATCATATAAATAGGAAGCATCTTTGGCAGAAATTGAACTCTTGACTTCTAGGGCAACACTCTATCCAGTGTGTCCCCTAATTGCCTTGATAGAAAGTGAACCTCAAATTAGGAGTTTTACTTTAGGAGGAAAAGGATCTTCTCTAACTCAATATAAACTGGGATGGTTAGCATCAGTATTTAGATTTTCCTTAAGTGATTGTGACATACATGTATCAGCAAAGCCAAGTTGTTAGTAGTGGCGGCAGGGAAGAATTATTAAAAAGCTGACTAGTTATATTTTAGTTTCTGCTTAAACTTTCAAAGTTAATTTTTTGAATGAGAAATGTTGCCTTGATCAGAGATGTGATCAGCCTTTAGTAAATGCAACTATTTTTTCATTTTACATCAAAGAACCATGCTTATGCAAAATTTTTGTGATCTGAAAACTTCTTTCAAAACAGAAACAAAACCCAAAAAATGGCCTTTAAAAATACAATATTAAAGAGAAAAATAATTCACACATTTTTCTTTTTGATGTTGTTTTTGATGGCTTTTATGACCAGTGGAAAACATTGTAGCATATAAGTCGATGTGTAGTTATGGGCATATTGTCACAGAAAGGACTGAGTTTAGCTATTCAGAAGAGCTACCTACTTATAATTATAATAAGATCATAAGAGTATATCCCAGAGAGTTTTAGAAAGTTCTGCTTATCAAACAGAATTTCCTAGCTGTGTGACCTTCACCAAGTTTCTTAATCCCAATTGCCTCAGCAAAAAAAAAAAATAATAATAATAATAACAAAAACAAAAACAAAAGTTTTGCTTATCTTTTGTGTGAAAAGAAGAGGAATGATTAGAAATCAGTTTGATGAAATTTAGGTACCAAATAATGAAATGTAGATGGTGCCATTTAGAAGCCAATGGGCTCTTCTATCAAAACAATTTTCTGGGCAAAACAGAAGGTAGAGAGCCTGCTTGGAATCTGGCTAGAATATTGAGGCAGAAAAGAAAGAGGAAGGACCTTCTTCTCCCATCCCTTTCTACCTTTCCATATTCACCAGCCTATTTGTTAACCATTCTCTTGCTATAGATTCTTGTCACTCCTACTTTCACCTGGACAATTTTTCTCTTTATAACACTCTTGACTGGTGATCACAAGGCTTAAAATTAAAGGGAAATTTAGAAATGTAACTATCCCACCGCAACTTTGTTTTAATAGGAAAAGTAAATGGTATAGTGAAATAATAAACGACTTACTAGATATGGAACTTTGAGTAAGACTCTTTAACTTCTGTGGGTCTCAGTTTCTACATCTATAAAATAAAGAGGTTAGTGGAATTGACTTTTCTTCCAGCTATAACTTGATGACCCTATAATTTGCTTTACATGTGCATTCCTCATTCCTCCAAGTTAATTTTAAACTACTTGAGATCTCAACTCTCTTCTAAATTCTCTTATGTCTCATCCACATAATAATCCCTAGTAGATATGCAATAAATCCTCAATGAGTGATTTATCACAATATGGTAAGAAATGAAATTGTACATTTTGGTACTCCCTAAAACTGAAAATTAAAGGAAGACAGTTTGTCATAATGGGTAGAATGCTAGTTTTGGAAAAAAGGGGTTAAAAATCTACCTCTGAGACAGTATTAAATTTGTGTTGCTGTTTAGTCATTTTAGTTGTAGACAACTCTTCATAAACTCATATCGGGCTTTTTTGGAAAAGATACTGGAGTGGTTTGGCATTTCCTTCTCCAATTAGCTTTGTGATCATGAACAAATAAGCCCCAGTGTCATCAGCTGAAAAATGGGGACAATATTACTTGTTCCATGAAAGGAGAATCAGAATGCCATGCAGATTGAAAAGTTTACCAATGTGTGATCCTTGGCAAGTCACTTAATCCCAATTGCCTTGCAAAAAAAAATAATAAATTAATTTTAAAAAAGAAAAGTTTACCAATGTAAATAAGCCTAGTGGGACTTGAAATGGAGTTTGGAATGGGGAGCCAAAGGGCAAAGAACAGATAAGAATATTACAGAGTAGGTCAGGCAACATAGTGTAGGAAGCAGAGTTGCTGAATTTCCAAACACCATAGTGCCTGTTCAGGAGAGTGCGCTTCAGCCAATCCTACTCCTCTATCAGTTCTGTTTGTGCTGCTGTAGGTAGAAACAGATCTCATTATAGAGAAAAGTAATCTGTCTTTTCATTCACCAAATACTCCTTTGCATTTGTAAGGTACTGTGTGAAGTACTGAGGGAAGCACAGAAGAAGGAGACCAAGCTATGATAGTCAAGGAACTTACCACCTATCACAGATGACAAACATGGAAATTTAACATTAATAGTATAGTAACAGTAGAAGGTTATACATGCGAAGTGGCCAATGAGTGATAATGCTAACTTATGTTTATAAAATTCCTTTAGGTTTTGCAAAGATCTTTACTTAACACTATTCTGTACAATAAATAGTACAAATG